>NW_020272884.1:99482-231108 GCF_003268045.1 Sipha flava
TGGTTTAAATTGGTTTGAAAAGGGATTATTTTGAGAATATTGTGAATAAGGTTCATATTTTAATTGTGACGGAAGTGATAATTTTGGTGGTTGTAGTGATTGTGGTGTATTTTGTATCTCAGGTTTTTCTTTTTCTGTAAACGGTTTTGATGAAGAAGAAATTGGAAGGGACGGTGATTTAAATTGGTCTGAAGAGGGATTATCTTGCGGATATTGTGAATAAGGTTCATATTTCACCTCGGAAGTTTTAAATTGCGATGGATGAGATAATTTTGATAGTTGTGGTTGCTGTTGATTTGCTTTTAAAGAAAATTGATTCTGATATTCATTTGATAAAGAAGAAATAGTCATCGAGACCGACTGCGGTATTTCTTTCTCATTTTTTGGTGGTGTACTAAATTGATATGACTGAGGTTTAACATGTTGTGTCTGTGATTCTGTTGGTTGCTTTTTAGTTAATGGAAATGTCGATTGACTTTTCTGATAATTTGGTTGGTTGTAATTTGTGTTTATATAGTTGTGATTTGGGTATTGTGTATTTGTTGATTGATATTGTACACTGTTTAAATTTGACTGTGACGGCTGTTGTTTTTTCAAATGGTCTTTCATTACCAAATTCTTTTCATCTATCTGAAAAGGGTTTTGCAAATTTTGTTGTTCTTGAAAATTGTATGATTGTGGCTCTTTTGGAGTTGTTAATTGCTGTCCATAATTAATTTTTTGATGATGATTAGGATCTATTATGTTTGGTTGTAATCCTTGAGAATTAGAGCTATATGCATTATATTTATTTGTCGTTCCTAGATTTACTGGTTGTTGGTCTGTCCATGAGTTCAACATTCCATTATTTACTGGTGTACCATAAAGTACTGGATTTATGGGATTCGTTGTCGAACAATTGATAGCAAAAAGCTAAAATCAAATACGTAAGTTATACTATGTTAATTTGTTATTATTTGTAATTTTTTTTTTTTTTTTTTTAATACTCAATAATTTGAATGTTTCGGGTGAAAAAAATAATTTGAATGTTTCACTGGTTCAATGTGTGATCTACTAATAAATGACTATATACGATAAAGTATTGTAGGTAGAATGTGTAATCTTCCGATAAAAGATACCTATATTTCACGCTACAGTGCTATACCTATATAATTATCGATATATATGATTTTTACTACTGTATTGTATTTTTAAAATATCATTTTGACATTCAGTTACCATTTAGCGTTTATTTGTATCATTTTATTTGTTGGTGAATTTTTTTAATTTTTTTTTTCACGCGTGATGTTTTGATTTAATGTTATGTATGTTTTGGACCTTAAATTAATACAGAAATATAATTATCGATGAAGTAAAATGCGTTGAATATTTAAAAAGTAAAAACCTTTTAAGTAACAATTGTTTGGTTTATAGCAAAAAAGAATATTCATGACACCGAATGTGGTAGACAATTACGTGAAACAACAAAAATTCATTTTTTACTTACATAGACCTCAATAGTAAATTTCATAGTAATTTAGCTCCATCAAAAATAATAGCACTTTTCTGGTACTTAGTATATATGATACCAGTACATTATGCAGTTTTATGGATAGGTAGAAGTAAATCCACTGTAATTTATTGGTAAAATTGATGCCATAACGCGGTTGTTGATCAGTTTTCAAAAAGACTAAAAATGGGAGGTCCTGGTTACATTGTACAGATAGATGAATCCTTCGTTCAAGGGAAACGAAAATTTTATCGCGGTCGCTTATAACATGGTGATTGCGGCCCACATAAAGCAAGGGCGTATTTGAGTTGAGACCATGGGAGGAGCGAAACTAATTTTTCTTCAATACAAATTTAAAAATAATTTACAGTTCATTACCTATAGCTCATGTTCCTGTTATAATGATAGACCAATTTATATTTTTAATTATTTATATATTACATTTTTTAAATAAATAAATGTATTATATTCAAAAAAAAAATACGAGCCAGGGGGGGGGGGGGCAGTGGCGCTGAACCTATATGTTAGGTGTAGCGGTTGCCACACCTAATTTAGAGGGTGGGTACCCACTAGCATTAGTAGGTTTTAAGTATAAAATAACTTACAATTTTATAATTAAGATAAGAAGGAGCAGTGAACATAATATTACAAATAACGCGAACGGTCTATTCATAGTGTCGTAGCATGCACACTGCACCGTATCACAGTGTGATTGCGTTAGGAGAAGCAGAAAACTATATTTTAATTACGATAAATTACCAATTTTATACTTAATTTATTTATAAATCTACAACAGCGGCTACAGCTGCTAGTTCACAGTTTTTTACGCAGCAGATACAGAGTGAAAACATAATATAAACGAACACGATAGTATTATTATAATTAAACTATTGGTGTTATCCTAGATTATATATTTTTGTAATACAAGAATAATATAAATTTATATAAATTTAGATTTCTTTGATTTATTCGAACAAAACAAGAAATACATGGCAATGTGAAATCGACTATTATCATTGATTACAAATAGTAATAATAGTATAATAAATGCTATTATATATTATTAATTATTAATTTAGTATGAAAGTAGTTGAAAATAATTTATAGATTTATGGGTAATTACACTGATAACTGATAAGTTATTCAATTATTGATCACACGACGCATACTCACATAGGGTTCACTAGAGCAAATATTATTAAGTATGTACTAAATATAACAAGACGTTAAAAACATGGCGTTTGCCCTGAAATCTGTGAAATTACCGTTTTATATTATATTTATAATAAATTGTTTTTTTTTTTTTATTGACAAATGGTGTTTTAATATTTGTATTTATATTTTATTTGTTCTAAAATTTGTATGAAAATTTAAAATGTCTAGTTTGATTTGTTTATGTGACATATTGTATAGGCGCAACTAGAGCTCAAATATTTGGGATGCTGAAATTACATAGCTCACACTAACCCGTGGGGGGCTACGCCAACACTCCAAGTACCTTATCTCAATTTAATCATTAAATGTATCATAACAACACACATACACTAATATTTTAATTTATAAATATTAACAAGCATAAATTGTAACATACCTATTTACAGTCTTGTAAAGTATTTGAGTATATGTATTTAAATAATTTTGTAGTATTTAAAATCATTTTAAAATACTTTTTGATTTGAAAATTTGGGAAGTATTTTAAATACTGTTTTGGACGTATTTGTATTTGAAAATCAAATACTTTTATACAAATACTATTGAAAATTCAGTCATCTGTCATCACATTTTTTTTTTTTTTAATTATTATACTATTTTATCTTTTATCTTCTTCTGTATATATAAAACAGTAAGCTGATTGACTGCTATCAACGCACAGCTCAAATCATTCGACGGATCTGGCTGAAATTTGGCATACAGATAGCTATTATGATGTAGACGTGCGCTAAGAAAGGATTTTTCGAAATTTTGAATTTAAAGGGTTGAAATCGGTTTAATATTTTTTGACCAAGTCGATAACTGTGCTATTGAAAATGAATTATATTAAATAAAACTATTAAAAAATTATTAAAAAACAATTAAAAACTATTTAAAAACTATTAATTTTATTTTTGGTAGTAAATGAGACGGGTATTGCATAAATATTAAACAAAAAGATCCCGCAACAGGTGCCAAAACAAATAAGAATGTTAGTTCAAAAAATTATTATGCATATCGGTTGATGATTAGACGCGATCAGGACTAAGTTATTTTACGATGCATAAGCTTTGTCAACAATTCATGGTCGAAATATATATAAAGATAGATAGCGAACGATTTCGATACTTCGACTTCGATTCAATCAAAAAAAGCTGCGTGCAAAAGATTCTCAAAACAATTGTTAAATATTGGAGATGGGAAAGTTACTACAGATGAAACGGGATGTATAAAATTACCGAACGATTTCTGCACAATCATTTATTCACAAGATGCTTTCATTGACCAGATATGTCCCAGTGTACACAGACAATACTCAAACCATGAGTGGCTGACAGAAAGAGCAATTTTAGTAGCAAAAAATGTGGAGGTCAACGAATTGAATCTCAAGATACAAAATTTGTTACCAGAAAACTTGGTGTCATACAAATCTAGATACAGTTTGCGATGCTACTGAAGTTGTAAATTATCCAACAGAGTTTTTAAACTCATTGGATTTACTAAGCATGCCACCGCATAATTTACAATTGATCATTACTAGGGAACGGATTTTAATTTAGTATAAAATTAAAAATATTAAAATATATATTTGTTTATTACTTAATAAATATTTATTTATAAATGTATAATATTTAGATATTTAAATTGAAAATAACATAGAATTATTAAATAATTAATTAAAAAATATAAAAAAATTAAAAATCTATTCTGAATCATCATAGTCTTCATGTGGGAAACAGTTAGAAACAACATATAGCTTGAAATTTTCAAATGTAAAGTGGCGGCGGTTCGGTCTTAACATTGCTTTGTAACGGCTGAATGACCTCTCCACATCAACGGATGTGACAGGTGCATATTTCATACACATTATTTCTTTTGGAGTGTATTCAATTTCTGAATAATTGTTATTTGGAGTTTTGTTTAATAGTATGTCTCTTATTGACATTACAGTATTAAAACCTGTGTTTTTTTTCCAATACATTTTTTAATTTTGAATTGGTCAAAACTCCAATTTCTCCAGGAACCCGTTCTAATTGCTTTATGGCATTATCAACTATTTCTAAGCTCTCCATTAGTGGCATTTTAGAAGTTTCTAATTTTAAAATAGTATCAACCAAAAATCTAAAATTAGTCGAAATAAATGCTAAATTGTTTTGCAAATTTTTACTGTCTATGAGCTCAACAGTTTTTTTTATTGCCATTGCAGCTTCGGGATCTAAATTTAAGACTACGTTTCTAATCTTTTCAAAGTTATTTGAATAATATAATACATCTGATAACCACGTACCCCATCGAGTTATAATAGGCTCGGGAGATAGAATTAAATCCTGGTACAAATCTTTAAATGTTTGTATACGACTTGGCGCTTTTAAAAATATTTTTTTACGTTGGAAATCAACGAATCAACTTCTGAAAATTGAAATCTAATTGTTTCAGCTATACGATGAAAACCATGTACTAGACAAGTTAAATGTATTATTCTTGGATAAAATGTGTCCAACACTTTTCCCACCTTACACATATACGGCGCGGCGTCCGTTAAAAGTAAAAGTACATTATTGTGTATTGAACCATTCGGCCACAAAACACCCATTGCATTATTAAATAATTGACATATAGTTTTGTGGTTGCATTTATCTAATTCTTCACAGCACAATAAAAATGGTTTAGATGGTTCAGTGCTCAATTTTCCTACAGTAACATTTGCGATATATCGACCGTCGGCGTCTGTTGTTTCATCTACTCCAACCCAAATAGGGCCATCTCCAATGATATTTTGAATTTTCGAAATAGTTTCTTCATACACACCACTAACATAATTTTTTCTAAGTGTACTCTCGTCGGAAATTTTATGACCAGTATATTTTTCCATAAAATTTTTAAATGCAACATTTTTCAATTTAAAAAGAGGAATGTCTGAACGTATTAGTGCACGATACAAATCATCATTAAAAACTGACTTACTATTGGTAGATGCGGATGATGTAGATATACAATTTTGTTGAAATATAAGCTTTCTGTCTTTATTGCCTCTATGTTTACTGGTATTGATGTGCTGAATAACTTGACCACGTTGGTCGATAGATACTGATTTATCACAAGACTGACAGTATAAAACTTATCCATCACTCCTACAAGTTTCATTCGGAAATTCTTCCAAATAAATACTAACTTTTGACCTTTTTGTGCGAGCTACTTTGGGCATATTTAAATAGTTAACAATATTATATTATATAAACTACACACACGGACTCAATACAAAAATAACGCTCATACGAATACTGATCGAAAAGTGAACGCATATATTCATATACTGAAATTACTACCTACTACTTAGATAACTAGATAAGATATCGAATCGTCGTTTGATGTCAAAGGTGTACAGTACGAAACCTAATCGTATCGCAAAATACTAAAATAAAAATGGAAATTCTTCAATAATACAGAATACGTATATTTATTTGTAAAATAATTAAAAAATACACGGAAATTCTACAATATTACATAGTTTATGTATTTATTTGTAAAAAAATTTGATTATTCTAAAATATTTAAAAATATTTAATTATTCTAAAATATTTAAAAATATTTAAAATAAAATTAGCATCAGATTACTTGAAATTAAATGAAACGTATACATATATCGAAAACTTTCCGATGCTATTATTACATAAAAATATTTATTTAAATTAAAATCCGTTCCCTAATCATTACAATTTACCATCGATAAAATATCTCCTTCAGAGTCATTTAAAGTTGTAATACATGCAAATAAAAAACCACCAGAAGAACATAGAGGTAGGTATAATGCACCAACGACAAATGAAGTTGCTTTAGTGTTAGTAGATCAGCAGTTTGATCGAAGAGACATCATCCTCGAAAACCGAAGTAACTCACTTCACCGTATCAGTGAGATACATCGAGCATACGACGCACTGCAGTATCCTTTAATGTTTTGTTGGGGGGGATAATGGGTATGCAATCAATATACCACAACGCGATCCAAAAACCAAGTTACCGCTTAAAAAAACTGTCTCTGCATCAAGTTTTTACTCATATAGAATAATGGTCAGAGAAGGGGAAGACAACTATTTAGTTTATTATCGTTCTCTTTTCAGTCAATATTTAGTAGATGAATACGCCAAAATTGAAACTGAAAGACTAAATTACATCAAAAACAACCAAGCCAAATTACGTGCAGATAGTTATATTCATTTAAAAGATGCGATTGGACGATAAGACATAGAAGCTAATCAGATAGGCCAAATGGTTATACTCCCGTCAACTTTTACTGTTGGGCCAAGGTACATGCACGAAAGAACACAAGATGCTATGACCTACGTTAGACATTACGGTCGTCCTGACCTTTTTATTACTTTTACATGTAATCCTTGCTGGGACGAGATAAAAGAGCTCTTACTTCCCGGTCAAAGATCATATGATCGACATGATATAATTGCAAGAGTGTTTCGGTTAAAAGTCAAAAAGACCATGAACTTATTGACAAAAGGTAAAATATTCGGAGAAGTGAGATGCTATATGTATTCAACAGAATACCAAACTGTAGAGAGGTTCAGGTAGTTGTAAGCTATAACTTATCGAATAGGTTATTATAATAATCATTATCTTAAAAACTAAATTAATATATATAAAATATTATTTCAAAAATCTTAATTAATTTAAATTTCAATAGATTTAACAAAATTTAATCTTGGCAGGTTAAATACATTTATATACTTAAACCCGGCAACGACGGGTAATTCAGCTAGTATTTTATAATTTTCACTCATTAATGTTGAGAACTCCTATAGCTGAAACTCTTCATTCGACTCCCATATTGAAGAAAGTTCTTATCAAGTATAATACTCCACTGCCGTCTAGTGCTCCAGTTGAACGAATATAGGGGAGCTATTTTATCAAAAAAAAGAGGAAAAATGAATGATGAACACTTTGAAAAAACTATGTTACTAAAGTGCAACAAAAATTTTTGAGAATGATTTGTTTTAAATGCTCTGTATATCCTCTTCAACAATTATTTTATTACTTTATATTAAAGAATTGCTATAGTAATTATAAAACAAGTTTTATTTATTTTCATTTTTCAGTATAATATAATTAAGAAGATGGTACAAAAACTTTTAATAATATTTGAATGTTACATGATAGTATTTTAAAATTAGTTATTATAAAATTAATTTGGCTTACCGACTAGTAGAATAGAAAGATAAAAAAAGTATTTGAAAACTAATTAAATACGTGATAAGTTTTTGTATTTGTTCTTAAACACTTATTGTTGAAAGTATTTGAAATGTATTTTAAATACATTCTTAATGGATGTATTTGTATCTGTATTTAAATACAATTTAAAAGTATTTTTTCAACACTGCCTATTTATTTCATTATATTATTTTATTTAGGTTATACTGCACTAGGAAATATACAAATTAAAAAAATATTATACAATATACAACATATAATATTTATACTGGTATTATCTTACGATAACTAGTGGAATATTTTTCAAGTAATTCTGACGATGTAATTAATTAATAGTCATGAACAATTCATCTTTCTGATAAAATCATTAAATAAAAATAACTATATGAAATAAAAAAAAAACACTATTTTTTCACACAATTTTTCAATTATTAATTTTTTAACTGGGGGTGCTAAATTTGAGCCTGGGGTGCTATAGCACCTCCAAGCATCCCCCTAGTTGCGTCTATGCATATTGAACGATATAAATTGGAACCGTTTTATAACTTAATGTAAAATTGTATATATATATATACGAATTCAGGCAATGTTTTATCATATTATTTTTCACAAAAACGAGAAAACAAATCTTTAGTTGATGACATTAAAATGAAAAAGTTAAGTAGGTACCTAGTTACTAAGTTATTATTTATTATATACACATCTATGAACTATAGGTACTAGAGACTGGAGTATACTCTATCTACCTACCTACCTATCTTGGTATTTAATTTAAAATATATAAATCTAAATTGTTTATGATATTTTTAGCAAAAAAAAAAAAGAAAATGACAAATATGATTAAAGCCATGGAACATTTAACCGTACCCATATTTTTACACCAATACAAAAATATGGTAAAACTAAATTTTTTTTCTTTATAAGTAGACATAAAAATAAAATTTGATAACAATTGCTATTTATCAATATTATGAGATTCTAACTATCAAAAATAAAATAGCCAATTTAACTTAAAATATGTTTAATTTAAATAAATATTTTAGAAAAAGTTATTGAAAATATGACAAATGCCAAGATAATTGGAGTAGAATTTTTGAGATTTGAATTTGGAAACCAAATTTTTAATTCCATACTATTTTTTAGTGTCAGAATTTGGAAATTATCCCTAAATAATTAACTCAATTCAAAGATAAGTACTGAAATAATTGAATATTTATTTAAATGTGGAACAATGCAGCCATTCTCTCATGAAATACCCACAGAGTGTTTTCCCAAACATTTTCAAGGTAGATCATTTCATTATAGTTGGTTGTGGAAAAAACCACTCAGTAGAGAGTCAGTTCGCCGAGAGTGGATGTCCTAGATTAATAACTGTGTTAATTATGCATTATTTGGTAAAAATAGGAAATGTGAATAGATATGCAATGGGTTTTCAGATTGGAAAAATGGACCTGTCAAAATTTGTAAAAACGAAGTTACGGAAAATCATAATTTTGCCTCGATTAAAGCAATTTATAAAGAAGCAGCTTTTCTTTTTATTTGATCAATGAAATAAAATTAAATGAAAAATCTAGTAATGAATAAAGATGTTATCAACAATTTAATAGACATTACATTATATTTAGGTAGACTTAGTTTACCATTTAGAGGCCATAGAGAAGGTTGGAAAGATAAAATCCGTGGAAACTTTAAAGATTTAACAATTTTATTAGCAAAATATTCATCGCCATTAGCATCGCATTTAATTGAAGTTCAGTTGAAGAGAAAACACACATACAATTTTATCTCATGGCATCGGCAAATCAAATTAATTCAAGCTATTACCACTCACAAACGTAATTCAATTAAAGATGAGCTTATTAATGCCAAATATTTTGCCGTGTTTTTAGATACTACATTTGATATTTCCCGAAAGGAGCAGTTATTAATAGTGTTTCGGTACATAAATAAAAACACTAGTGAAGTCCCTGAAAGACTAATAGCTGTCCGAGAAACTTTATCAACTACTGACAAACATTTGTTTACAATGATTAATGTGACGAAATGGATATAGATTGGAAAAAGTATCTAATTGACCAATCATACGATGATGCGGCTTCAATGAGAGGTGCCTATAATGGATTGCAGGCTATAATGAAAGAACATAACCTTTCTGCTACTTATGTCTGGTGTTGGGCACACAAATTTAGTTTATTTATAGTAGATGCAGCAAGTAACTTCCCCCAGGCTAAATATTCGGTAATTTAGAAATACTATATGATTTCATAGGCAGCAGTAAAAAACGAGTAGGGTTATTTTCACAATACAAAAAGAAAGATATCCTGGTAAGCCATTACGTAGGTTAAAAAGAGTTGAAACTAACCACGTAGACATCTCATGCTGCTGCTCTTCATACAGTTTTTGAGATATACGATTTCTTAATTGACACATTAGACGAATTACAAAATGGTGTTGATCGTATTTCAAGTGTTAAGGCTGGAAGTTTAATTAATTATTTATTATTAGAATCATTTATATTAACTAGTTTTATATTTAAACAGATATTTGAGCTAACTAATCCTTTAAGTATATTTTTACAAGGCGTACAAATTTATTTATTGGTTGCTACTGAATATATACAATGTGTACCTATTTGAAAATATTCAAATTTTCAGAGATGACAATCAGTTTAAAAAATTAATCGAAGATAAAAATCAGTTTGTATTATCTAGAAGTAACGAATTATCTTTCACACCATTAGTAGCAAATAGAAGAAGAAAAAATAAAATAAAATGCCGGGTAAAATTATGTCTGATGAATCTATCAGCTGCCCACTTACAAATTTTAGAATTAACACATATTTCACAATCATTGACATTGTGTGTACTAAAATAAGAGAAAGATTTAATGACCAGTCAACACCACTATATAAAGATTTATCACTTTTTCAAGTATAGACAATTTGTTAAGACTGAGAATTTGAGACGTGAATACAGTTTGTAAATTCATATTTAATGTTTGCAAAGTTAATAAAATTACCAGTGAAGTTACATAAGCCAATACCATGTGATGATGATACCAGTGATGACGTCAAAGAAAAGAACTCAGAAAATCATATTGTCAACAACTTCTGGAACAATAAATATACTATACATGGTATGTTAACAAAATGGGCTAAAAGAAGTGTTTGCAGCTATTTATACAGCGTTAATCGTTGGAATAACTTTCCAGTATCAAGTTCGTCTTCAGAACGAGCCTTCTCAAAATTAAAATGAATTGAAACTAAATTAAGAAGTACAATGACAGAAGGACGATTGGATTCTCTGATGTTAATTTCACGTGAAAATGATATTGACATTGACTCTGACTTATTTATTAATATTTTTACATCATTAAGTTATGGCGTAGGGAAAGTGGCGCTCCCATCGCCCAGTGTACCCTCAGTACACTTCAGTAGCCGTACCCTGACCTTAAGTGGTTGGGGTAATCTGGTCCTCCAGGTTGGGGGTTGAGCACAGGGCTAACAACCCAGCCTCGTAAAAATGTTTTGTTCAGGATCCTAAGAACAAGCCTCGGACTAGATTTAATGGAAAAAGACATGGAAACGGAAACACGGAACTTACTTTTGGAACTTGGAACGTACGAACTCTTTACAAACCCGGTGCTGCACAAAGTATGATTAAGGAAGTAGAGAAATATGGTCTAGGAATAGTAGCTCTGCAGGAAATAAGATGGAAGGAAGCAGGAAGTATAGACATGGGCAATATGACAATCCTTTTCGGGGGTGTGATGAAAGAGGACAATATGGAGTTGGTTTTGCGGTACGTAAGAACATAGTACCAACGATAAAAGATTTTAGAATAATTAACCCAAGACTGGCGTTGCTAAAAATAGAGACTAAATGGTTCGATATCGTATTCATTAACGTACATGCACCCACGGAGGACAAATCACAATAAGAAAAAGAAGATTTTTATACTAAGATAGAACAACTACTAGAAGGGATTAGTAATAGCAAAATAAAAATTGTACTAGGAGACATGAACGCCAAAATAGGGAAAGAGAGATCATATAGACCAACTATTGGTACCCACAGTTTACACGACATGACTAATGACAATGGCACAAAACTTGTGGCCATAGGGAAAGGTCTTAAAATCAAGAGTACAATGTTCCCGCATAAGAACATACATAAAGGGACGTGGGTGTCACCTGATGGTAGGCACGTAAACCAAATAGATCATATATTAATAAATGAGAGATTTGCCAATAACATAACGGATGTAAGAACATACAGAGGAGCTGACTGCGACTCAGACCATTTCCTAGTGGCTAGTATCCTTAGGGTTAAGCTAAAAACAATGAGTAGGAATATGAAATCGGAAATTGTCAGGTATGATGTAGAGAAACTCAGGGATAGTAGGAAAGCTAGAGAATTTCAAGAGAACATACAGAAAATGGCGCGAGAATTAAACTCAAACCCCGAAACAGTAGATGAGCAATGGAAAATAATTAAACATACCCTTGGAAATGTGTCGGAGAAAGTTTTAGGGAAAGCCCATAGAACGAAGAAACCCTGGTTTAATGCTATCTGCCAAGAAGCCCTGGAAAGAAGGAAAATAGCAAGAGAAAGATGGCTAAATGATACTAACAATCAGGAGGAAGAAAGAATCTTTAGAGTTAAAAGGAAAGAAGTACATAACATTTTGAGGTGTGAAAAGAGAAAGTATGTACAAAATTTAATGAGGGAGGCAGAACAGGATTATAGGTCACACAATACACGGCAGCTATATCACAAGGTAAATAGTTTTAAAGGCGGATATAGAAGACAAGAAAAATTTCTGAAAAAGGACGATGGAAGCCTAGTGACGAATCAGGAAAAAATAATGGAGAAATGGGCAGAGTACTTCGAAAAGCTACTCAATTGTGAAGCACCAGTTGATAAATTTATATATGGACACAACGAACCCAATGATGATCCCTGCCCACCGCCATCAAAGGAAGAAATCGAACAACAGATCAAAAGGCTCAAAAATCACAAGTCACCCGGGGAAGATGACTTTCAAGGGGAAATTTTAAAGCATGCGGACAGCTCCATGATAGAAAGTATATACTTGTTGATAAAAGAAGTGTGGGAGACGGAAATTTTACCGACAGACTGGGGAGTAGCATACATATGCCCAATACACAAAAAAGGCGACAAGCAAGTCTGTAGTAACTATAGAGGAATAGCGTTGCTAGATACAACATATAAGGTATTATCATATTGCATCCTGGATAGAATCAAACCTTTGGCCGAACAAGTGGTAGGGGACTATCAATGTGGATTCAGGCAAAATAGGTCAACGACAGATTAGATATTTATAATCAGGCAGTTATTCCAGAAAAGCTGGGAATATAATAAGGAACTCCATGTTATCTTCGTTGATTTTCAAAAGGCGTATGACAGTATAGATAGAACTAGCATAACCGAAATTTTGAAACATTTTCATTTCCCAAGGAAAATAGTACAATTAGTGGAAGCTAGTATAAGACAAACTAAAGTCAAAGTCAAAGTAGGAAACGCGACATCGAGGATGGTGGAGGTAAGAACCGGACTTAGACAGGGGGATACCTTGTCGCCAGTACTCTTTAATTTAGTATTAGAGAAGGTGGCCCGAAAAATAAATATTGGAAGAGATGAAGGAATAAGAATGGATAGAACTTGCTTCAGTCTGCTCGCCTATGCAGACGATATAGTCTTGCTAGGAGAAGACGAACAAAAAGTGGTAGGTTTATGCGGTAGGTTAATAGAATCGGCAAAGAAGGTAGGGCTACATCTCAACATAGAGAAAACGCAGTACATGAAAGTTAGTAGGGAACTAGATAACCTTCAGGAAACCGAAACCATAACAGTTGGTCAGTACGAGTTCAAAAGAGTAGAAGATTTTAAATACCTGGGCACGATTGTAACGCAGAAGAATGAATGTCAAATTTAAATTCAACAAAGAATAAAAATGGGAAATAAATGCTTCTATGCACTAGGCAAACTACTAAGCTCGAAAGTCATGTCAAAAGAGGTTAAAACTCAGCTGTATTTGACAATCATACGACCAATAGTCATGTATGGTTCACAATGTTGGACGTTACGAAAGACTGAGGAGGAAAGATTAGCAGTTTTTGAGAGGAAGGTACTTCGTAAAATATATGGACCTATTATGATCAAGAGCTTCAAGGATGGAGAAAAAGACATAATCAAGAACTGACGGAGCTTTTCAATAGACCAAATATTATAAACGAGATCAAACGGAGTAAGTTGGAATGGGCAGGACACGCAGTTAGGAAGCAAGATTCAATGGTTCAAAGGGTACTCCAAGAAAACCCAAAGAGAAAAAGACCACTGGGTAGACCAAGGCTACGCTGGGAAGATGGAATTAAAAAAGATTTCCTAAGTGCTGGCGGAGCGGAATGTGATCACAGGGACTGGAAGGAAGTAGCGGAGAATAGAGAAGAATGGGAAAGGATTTGTTCTATGGCAAGATGGTCTCAAAGGCCTTAAATAAAAAAAAAAAACATCATTAAGTTCAGTGCTAAAAAAATATTGTGTTAATCAAATAAGTAGGTAAACAGGATGCAGTAAGCAATAAACATATTATATTTATTAATTAATTATGATATTATTTATGTTAATAGTTTCTATTAGTGCATGAAACTCTCAATGCATCTCTAACTGCATGTCTACATAATATGATCTTAATAAAAATATAAAATATAAATCAGATTTATTGTCAATATCCTTTTCTGATGATCGTTTATTATATAATTAATTTCTATGCTAATTAAAAATTAAAGTACTTATATATATATATATATATATTAAAATATTAAATAATGCAAAAATTCAATAAATAATACAATTTATTTGTGAAAATAATATTTTGTGTTTAAAAAATCGGAATTGACCAGGGGGTGTGAGAGGCTCTGCTATCACGGCTTAGGTTTCATACCGTGTAAAGATAGGTGGGTATCAATTAATGAAAATTGCCACACATAAAAAAAATTAGTTCGGCGCCACTGGGGGGCGAATGTCCCCTTCTCCCCTCTCAAATACGCTCTTGACATGAAGATAACGATGAAACTTCAAATTATAAAATTGAAACTCCGGTAGAAAATACCCGAAAAAATTACGGAAATAGAATACAGGGACCATGGGTATTTGGTTTGTGTTGTAATAATTACAAAAAAACTGAATGTTGATTTTTCAATGTAGAAAAGAGAGATCGTCAAATGTTCTTACTAATAATAAAAACAGAGGTAGAAATTGGTACGATTCACATCGATCAGTGGCGAGCAGGGGCGTAATTACAGGGGGGGATATGGGGGATAGATCCCCTCCCATGAGCTGTATTTATATATTGTCTTAAACCTACAAATAGCTCAAATACAAACTTTTAAATTATTACGAAACTAAAAAAAAAAAATCCTGTTATAAATATTTATCCGTAAAAGTTTATATTTTCTTTAATATACCAAATTGTCAAAATGTTCTTTTAACCAACATTGAAAATAGTAATGAGGATCCTAAGGTTAAAACTTTAAAAAGATTGTGTGCTACACGATGGGTGCAGCATTATGATGCGGTAACAGATTTCAATGAACTATTTGCATTCGTAGTTGAATCATAGGTACAGAAAATATTTCTAATTGGAATGATTCCACTGCAACGTATGCTAATATACTATTAAAAACTATTGATTCAGAATTTCTTGTATCCTTACAAGTTATATAACTAAATAGTAATTAATAAATATAATTTATTTTATTTTATAATAAAATATTTTTCCAATTGGTTTTTTTTTTGGATTACCATTGTGTAAGTTGCTACAAAAAGAAAAAATTGATTTAAGAGAAGCAGTAAGCCTTGCTGAAGATATTATCATTGTATTAAAAAATATCAGACTAAATTGTGATACTGAATTTCACAAGCATTGCCCCCACAAGTTTGCCATACAAATTTATTTTGATTCCCCCCCCCCCCCCATGAAACATTCTCAACTACGCCACTGGTGGCGAGTATATAGTTCTCCGAAGGACCATGGATTTATTCATCAAACTGTAAACCATACCTACAGATAAATTTGTGGATCCAAATACTGGAGCTTACGCTTAAAAAGTTGAGTTATTGTGGAAGTTAGTTAATTCCAAATATAATATAAAAGTTAACGGTGCATCTCCACTATTATACCGCCAACTTAAAGAATAAAGGTGATACCACCCGATAAAAACTCAAATATTTGATGATTTTTTTTATCAGACTTAAAAAATACTTTTGCAGTAGGAATATAACAAGCATAAAAATGTAGTCGGTAGATCACACATTGAACCAGCCATTTATTGGTAAATTACATTGGACCGGTTCCAATATTTTTATTACTATATGTCATGAACAAACAGATTATTCTAATAATATCAGTCAAATCCGTTTAAGATGTGTATTATACAACCATACAGCGCCGGTCCTAGGTGGGGGGATGTACAGTGGTGCAACTGCACCAGACCCCGCGCTTATATAGGTTATATAGGGCCCCACAAATTATGTAGGTATTACGAATATCACTTTATCTATAAATAAAAATAATATAGTCCAAGTAGTACGCAAATTGCGACCCATGTGGGTTAGATTAGATTTTCTCAGGAAAAGAGTTAAAGGGTTGTTATCGACGAAAATTAGGACGGTACTAATTATATATAGCTATGCAGTATTTTACACGCATGTACTTGAATGTAAAATTTTTTATCGCCGATGGCGGTTCAAAATATAATTATAGTATATATTTAGTTATATAATAAAATAAATAAATATATATTTATTTAAACCATTAATACATTAATATATATAGGGCCCCACAAACCATCGGACCGACACTGCAACCATATAATCATTTTTATAAAGGGTTGAGGAAAGTTACCAACACAAAACTGAAAAACTAAAAAATAACTGACCAATGTTAATTCTCCTTCATTTTCAAAAAAAATTTTCGTATTTTATCTAAGGTACGAGCTATTATTATTTTTTTTTTTTTTTGTTACTAAACACTACATTACTGTCTAATAATTAATTTCAATTTTTAGTAGAATAATATAGACTAAAGAAAATATAATATTATTAATATTAAAATTTACAGTTTGAATGGGTAGGTACAAAATTAGTTATCAATAAAAACTAAAAATATAATAATAATTAAATACTATTATTTAATTAGCACAAGGTAAACTCATAGGCCTTTATGGATGTATCTATTAATAGTTAAAAATCATCTTATAACGATACACTTTTACAAGTTATGTGTTCACTTACATCTTCAACCAATAGGTAAGTACAGTAGCGCTGAATTTCTACAATTTTACTTAGGCCAAATAAAAATACAACGGCTTCAAGCACCCCCAGCGACCATAAGTCTACATTTTTACTTTGCATAGAAAAATAATTTGTGCTCTCAAATTACGTGTTAAACATGATTCATACTAGTCATACACAGTACCATACCGTTTCGCAAAATATTTTATTATTTGTTTTAATTTAGTTATTTCACATTTGAACGTACTCATTTAGTGGCGCCCACAGGTTTTCCATAAACCAATGCAGTTATAATTATAAAGCCCCAAATTTACTTTGGTCTACATCCATATGACCATATTCGTTTGATTGAAATAATTTTTTTTCTAAATGTATTTTCAAATGCATGTTTACCTTCACTGGTTGGTATTTCTTAGGGCAGTTTTTCAAAATCAAAAACTTAATTATTTAAAATTTTTAAGATAATACTACAACATACATAATAATTTTTATCAGTGATTTAATTTAAGGTATTAAATATGTGTTGACTCGTATTACAAATTATATCTATTAATTCATCATAATTTATTTCTATATAGTAGTTACATAACATATTAACATAGCATATAAATCTTGGGGTGGCTTCCTGAGCCCTGTCACTAACTAAAAACATAATCAACATTTTTTATAGTTACCTATCTATATTAGTTATGATATATTTATATTTTTTTGCATACCTATTTAGCAATGCCGACTTTACATTTTATTCAACAATCTAAAGATCCAGATAAATAGTTATGCATTTATAGTGTTTGCTCCAGAGACCAGAATAGGGCTCTCAAATGTATGTTGGCCCCCGGGACTCATGAGAAATCAGTGCAATTGCACCACTTGGTACTCTAAGTAGGCGCCACTGTTTCCATTCCGTTCATACACATACCGATCTGACAGTCTGTCCGGCATTCCTCGCAAGAATAATCGCTCACATAACATTCAACTGTGTATGATTACAACTTATAGCTTAATTTAAATGTTATAAGATAAAAGTAGCATTTATTATAATTTTTTAATTAAAATTTATTTTTTATGAAATGTGTTTATGTTTTAAGAATTTAAATTTAAAATCAAGATATGTTTAATTGTGAAGCTAATATAAGTTATAACGGTATAATTGACCATACCTAAATAACTAAATTATATGATCAATTAATATATATATATATATATATATATTAAATTAAAACACTAAAAGAATCATGAAGTAATATAAATTTTACATGTGAATTTAAATTGTTATTACCAATAACTAATCAATATGATTAAGTATTATAAGATTTTTAGTATATTTAAAAAAAATACATATAAAACATGTATTATTTGAAATTATTTCTTTACTAGATTAAATTAAAAATAGAACCTACTGAATAAAAATTATTATGAACTTTTGGAAAGTAATTAGTGGATATTTTAGTTAAATATAAGTATCTATATATTAATATAATAAAACATAAATTACCTTTGATAAGAAAAAAAAAAAGAATCCATTTTTTAATGTTACCATCACAAGTCTTACGGTGACATTTAAGTTGTAACTAATATCCTTCATTTAGTATGTTACACACAGTTTTAATCAAATTACTACAAGTGTTTTAACAAATGGCTGAATTCAGGTTAATGTTTACATAAACAAACAAGTATAAATAACAAATAAAATTTAATCAAATATCAAACAAATTGAATCACAAATCAACATCATTCAATGACATAACAATTGATATAATATTACAATATAACAAAAATTATTATTTATTAATTTAAATAAGATGGAATTGGTGGTATTATGTAGCAAGTAGCATAATTTTTTTCATAACTTAATATTTCAACAATTTTAAATAAATTATTTAAATTTGTTATTATTATTAATTACAGCTTATTTTAAAAATAATTATATCTTACTGTGGTATTTCATTTTACATATTTTAAATTTATTTTCTTTGACAAAATGCACATTGGATATTATCTATTTGTTGGCGAATGCATACAGTATGAAAAGAGTGTCCACATTTAAATGATACGAGTCCATTATTTTTACCACGAATTAATGGATCAGAATTCAATGGTAATGAGCACCAAATACAATAACCACTTTTCACATCAATTCTTATACCCCAGTGTGATTTTTTAGAATATAGATTTTTAAATTGAATAGTTGGACTCATATCTTCTTCCAAAGCAGTCAAGATATTCTTGTAACTCTAATATTAAAAAAACTAATTAAAATGTAATAAAATTAAATTTATTAGTTTGTTTTAAAATGATGTATTCTTACCTTTATGTTCACTACTGATATATTATTATCATGTTTTAACATTTGTATCAAAGGATTCTTCAAGGTTACACCCACTAATTGTGTCAAAATGAAGCTTTGGTAAAACCTAATGCATTAAAATTAGTTATTATTAAAAAATAAAATTTGATAAAACTAAAAACATTAATTGTTTTTTTAATTAATAATTACCAAGTGTCAATATCTCCACGCGGTATATTATTCCTATGTTTATGTAGCAAATGTTTTATTTCTCCTAAACTGAGATATTGAAATGCTAAAGCAGTTAAATCGGTCCATGTAATTCCTTGATTTTTTTCTCCAATGTTACCACAATTTAAACACAAGCCATTCTTGAAATAATGATTTAATATAAATATTTTATCAAATAACATTTCACTCTTGTTATTCAAATGAATATTCAATTGATCTACCAAACCCAAATGAATAGAAAGAATAACTTTTATATACTTGGAGCTATTTAATTTTAAATCAGATTCTAAAACAATAGACCAAAAATGAGGTACTTGTTTGCAAAGACATTTAATCATATCTTCTAGAGTATTAGTGGTGAAATTACATGTTTCAAATTTATGTAAAATTATATGCAACTGCTCCAAATTTTTATCGGCTGTAGATAAATAATCAATAAGTATTTTCCCTAGCTTTTTAAATTTACCATCAATATTTCCCAAAGGAAATCCACAGTTACATAAAATATTAGCCGTGTTGTTTATTACAGCAAAACTATAAATAGTATAATAAAGAACACTGCAATCATCAAAAAGACTTCCACCAAAGTGTGATAAATAATTTAAAAAAATATTATGGCATTTTACATGATCACTCAACTTCAATTGAGAAAACTTCATTAATAAATAAAAAACAAATATTGGTTTAATACTTCTTTTGTACCCAAGTATACGAAATGATTCAATTTGATCTAATTTCAAAAATACATACATTGAATTTAAGTACATTAATAATGGTACTTCAGTTTTTCCATCGTTATTAGAGTCCATTTTTAAGATCTTACAAAATATTGCATATGAACATTTCAAGCTATTATTCTGTAAAAAATCAAATATACTGCCAATTTCTATAATTTGAACAAATAATGTAATAAATTCACTAAGTTTCATATCTCTTTTAAAATCACTTTCAGCTAAAAAGTATGTAAAGAATTCTGGATAATCAAATTTATCAATAGTCAAAATATCTTCAGCGTATATATCAGCCCATTTAATTACTAAATTGTTAGAAAAACTGTCATTTACTGCTTTTTGAATGGTATTTAAATGTTTTTCTTTTAAATACTGATGAAATGGAAATCTTGTTTGTGTTATGTGTAAAACATTTTCTAGATTGGATTTTACTTCCAATACACCAATAACTAACTCTTGTAAACAATCAACATCTAATTCATATCCATTTTGAAGTTTTTTACAAATATTCAAAATAGGAAGTAAATTAAGTTTTTCACGATGTTCAAGATCCAATTGATAACTGGAAATATCTACTTCATTTTCATTAACAGGTTGAGGAACAGGTCGCCAAATACTATCTGTTACTTCATAAGGCACCAAATAATTTTTACCTGTACTAGTAGTTAAATTATTTAACGTATCTTTTAGAGTTTTACTACTTTTTGCAATTTTATTAGTAACATTTGATCCTATTTCCATTAGTGTATCGTGGAAAACATCAGAAGTTGCCAATGACACAAATGGTATAGAAGGAATGTTTAGTTCCATATATAACTGATCAAAAATGTGTTTATCATTTAGTTTAGAATAATCATTTTCTGAATAGTTTTGAGTTTTTCTAATTTTTTCTAAATTTATATGTATATTTAACATTGACTTAGAACGTAATATAAATTTATCAGGTTTAATTGAAAACAAACTATAACTTCTTCGTAATCTATAGTTTTTTTTAACGTACACATCATTTTTCAAAGAGTAAATTCCAGAAGGTAACTTTAAAAATTGCTGTTTTAAATAATTAGTCTTTTTAATTTTTGAGATCAAAATGTTTGTATTGACTGGCAAGTCTATCTTTTTATCGATATCAATAAGAGGGTACAATTCATCAATGATACATTTTGTGCCCATTATTCTATCAAAATAATGTTCAATTAAGGTAATGCACTTCAGATAATCTCCACATTCATAACATCTAACCAAAAAGTTCTGGAGAGGAATTATCTTTTCAACAATCAGTTCACCCTTAGACCAAATATATACGCTATCTTCAATGTACTTGACATTTTGTATATCATTATATCCATCATACCACAACAGTACATTAATTTTTAACATATCCAGTATAAATATACCATTTGATGTATAAGTAAGTAAACAGTTTTCCCAAATTTTATACAATTTTTTAAAATTAAGTGATTGAGGTGGCCAATTTTTACTAGAAGTTCTAGACAGATCCAAAGGTTCTTGAGCACAAATATTAAGTGTTGGTGGAATAGCTAAACAATACTTCAGTTGATGTGTACTTCTTACAATACCATTTAATTCTACTTCCCATATCCTTGAGCCAGGTCGAGCTGAAAATATTTTCTTCTCATTCCATGCAACAATACAGCAGCCATAATCACCATCTCTAGGTTTTTGTCCAATTTGTTTAAATTGTTCTTTTGTCATATCACAAACATAGCATCTTGTTAAAGTTGAAATTACTAGTAAGTCATCTGAGCTATCTATTTGAATTACTTTTGAATCCAGCTCAATCATGGTATATGGTGGGGTTTGAAAGATGGCTTTTCGCTAAAAAATATTAATTAAAATTGAATATGACAAAAAATAAGAAATATATTATAATTGATTTTAAATGAAACATTTAAACATGTAATTTATATTATTGATTATTGCCTTAAAAAGCCTTCATAAATTAAACGGGTATGAACAGCAATTGTAATCAAAATTATTTTTTTAATTGAAAAATTGATTTCTCGAAAAATATATAAAAGATGATTACATTTTTTATTATATAGTTTAACATTTGATAAATTCATCTAGAATGCAAAAATAACTAATTTTGTCTGCTCCATATCCTAAATTAGGTAAGGTAGAAAATTAGGCAAATTCTAGTTTTTTAAACTATATACTTTAAAATGTAATAAATATAATTTTTACCTATTAAGCTATAAGAGCTTGATAAAGTACTATTTTTTTAGTTAGTTAATATACATTTTACTCACGACAAATAGTGTTACATAAATTGATGTTACTTTTCCATTACAGTCACCAAAATATAATTGATGTTTTGAAGTCCATTCCATAGCAGTAATTTCACGTCCTAAATGTTCAGTAGACTTATTTAACAGCTTTGCACCCACCCCATTTTCATTTCTCTGCAATATACACACTATCCCTTTTTGAGTACCAAATGCAATAAGATCTTCATCTTTGGACACAGCAACTTGGGTTACAGATCCTTCCTGTTTATATAAAAGGTACAATAGTTTGATATATATTATTATTTAATTTATAGTTTAATAGGTTGATGATTATTATAATTATTTTAATTTTTTGATTTTTAATTTATTTTTTATTTATTTACTAACTTTTGATTTGATTTTAACATATTTTATACTGGATATAAGATGAACAATAACAAATTTAGGCAATAAAAACATATACATGTATATATACATATATATATATGAATTAAGTATAATATTGTCTTATATTAAGTTAATAAATTATGATATAATTATTAAAAATTGTAAAATGCAATTTCTTAAGTGCATTTTTAATAGTAAACTACATATTTATATTAATATGCATAGGCGTAATTTGGAAATTTATTGGTGGGGGGGGGCAAAAAATATAATTACATATCTAACAAAAAGGGTGTCCGAAGCTAAATGCCGCTTTACTACCTACATATTATTATATAAAATTATTCATTTTCTAACATTATGTTAAATAAGCGAAAATTTAAAATTTAAAAAAAAAATGTTATGGTAATAGCTATAACCAGCTGTTTTGTAATTATTTTAAAACAAGGTATGTTAAATACCAGAGGGGGCACTGCCCATCCTAATTTTTTCTAGGGGGGGGCAATTGCCCCCCAGTTTACGCCTATGTTAATATGTATATTATATAATTGTAGATATTATGATTTACAATTGTTGATAGATAAATAATTAAAACAATTTATTTATTATTTTTTTTCAAACCATAGAAATATATACTCCAGTTACGAAATATTTTAAAAAATATAAATTACATATTTTATTCAAATTTTACTATCTTAACAATATTAAACCTTACTTTATTTGGAAGTAGTTGTATAAATTCACAAGGTTGTCTGCGAAATACATATAATCCACCACTGGAAGCTCCAAAAATTATAAAATGTTGGGATACTTCAAAACAAGTGTACTGAAAAAATTGTATGATTATAAATATGAATATAATTGTATAAATATTACTAATCACTAACTTTTACTCTTTGAGTGGCTTTTAGAGGTAAATTTAGTATATTTTTAATATCTACTCTATTCAAAAGCAATAAGTGGTTAGACAAATTTTTGTCATTTTTGTTGTCTTGTATAACTGCCATTCTCGATTTTTTTTCGATTAGTTTAATATATATTTATAGACAACGAAAGTGAAAAAAAAATGAAAAAGATTGTCCACAAGCAGCATTTTGAAAACATAAAATTTTTGAATTTTTATATAACCCATTCCACGGTGCGTTTATCAATACTAATAATGAAAACACTGATAACATAGCTGTAATCAATTGATTGTAATACAAAATACGAATGAATCTTCCCAGGAAAAAATTTGTTGTGTCCGTATATAATTTTGCCTACTTTTAGCCCCTTTTTTGCAGCTATCAAAATGTGATAAAATAGATAAAACCTTAATATCATTTTTATTATAATAGTTTTATATATTGCTAAATTTAAATTAAAATAGTTAAATACTTAGATCATATACAATGGATAGAATCATCGCATATCACACCTATAGAATGAGTTGAAGTCAACATAACTATAGGACCGGTGACATCTGCGCATGCGCGCATGCTTATCAAATGTCAATCTGTTTTTCGGCTTAAAATTGAATTTAGGCATCACTAATTCTAAATTTACGAAACATTGTTATTGATCATCATTTTGACGTAGCAAATACAATATAATTAATTATATTATTATAATAATGCAATTAGAAACTTAACAAACACTTATACTTTATAGTTAATTGTTATCTTGTTCAATAATCAATTAATTAATATTTGGGCCAAAAATTAATGATAAGATGCCACGCGTATGCGCATATCACTGCGGTCCTACTATTATGTTGGCTTCACAAATTATTTGTATGACTCCATCCATTGTATATGATCTAAGGTTAAATACCTCCATTAATGTTTAAATAAATTTAATAATACATAATTCATTGCGAATACTTCAAGTGAAAATATAATACAAATGTTATAATGAGGTTTAATATTTTGTATTTTTGTTATAAAAGCCAGTGAATATTTTAAGACATTTTCACTGGGCGACATAAAAAAAATCCACGCAAAATTAATAAAATCAACATTAACCTATCATTTTTTATTGTATTTTTACAAAATACAATTTTGTATTGTATAAACATTACCTAAACAAGGTTAACTTAATTCTAAATTAATCTAAGCTGTAAGAGGATATCTTCTATTTTTCATTTTTGAAAATGCATCTACTGCATAGTGATGTGAGTTTGTATTATACAGTGGTATAAAACTATATCATATGAGGTATTATACACATGGTATAAAATTGTTTTATACAGACAGTATAAAAAAAAAAATTAAAGCGTTATTTTTAGTACCTAACTAAACTATTAATTTTTTAGTTGTACTTATAGAATGGACAAAGGCGTATTTGAGTTGAGACCATGGGGGGGGGGGGGCGAAACCTAACCCTCCAACATCAGATCAATACAAGTCTTCCAATCCATCTGTCTCCGTTTAGTTTCTCCTGCTCCTTGGTACATAACAAACTCTAACCTCCACAAAGATTTAAAAATACAAACCTTTAATCAAATCTCTAAAACATACTACACCAGTTTTCATAGTAAACTCCAATCACACACTAACCCACTAATAAAAAAATCATCATCTAAAACACAACCCGATAACTCTCGACGAAGACTAAAAAGAAAATGGTGTAGAGACCTTCTACATTAACAATCATTAGTCAATAACCAACGCACGTGCTGGGTGTTATCAATAGATAATTTCCCAACCATAATATTTGCCGTCAGTTTTATATTCTTTTTTTTATCAAATCTAATTATTGTACAAAAAATTGTATAGATTGTAGATGTTCTTTTCTTAATAATAAAAAAAAATACTATCGAAAATTTAATTATATCCCATTCTAACGATGATTTATTTCATTTGGGTGACTTCAATCTTCCCAACTTAAATAAAACGCCACTCAATAACGTAACATCCACCTTTAAATATCGGTTATACTCCTCAATTACATACTCCTTTTTCTCTATCATATACAGAATTATCTTATGACTGGCCTAATGGTAATTATAATGCCATCTTATCATACCTAGGTTCAATAGATTGATCAGAACTTTTTAAAATTAGTAACGATATATTTATCATTTATTATATATCATATATATATATATAATATATTTATCATCAATGAATTTTACGCCAAACTATATTTTGTTATAGACACTTTTATTCCTAAAAAAACTAAATTTAAATCTAAATTTCCTAGATGGTCTACTAAGAATTAAATAAAATTAATAAAATTTAAAAAAACCTATCACCATATTTACAAAATGCTAACTAAAGTAATGATTACTTGAAATTTTTTTCAACTCGCTTCCAATGTAAAGCTCTTAGTAAACTAGATTACTCCCGCTATTTAATTATTACGAAAAATTCTCTTAAATCTCAACCCAAAAAATTTTGGTCTTTCATAAAAAACCTCAAATCATCACCCGTCTTAGCAAATTCTATGTCTCTCAATCACATAACAGTTGAAAATGGTCAAGAAATTGTTGATTTGTTTAATCATTATTTTTCTTTTGTAGTTATATAAAAATACTAATATTCCAATTAACACGATTATAAAAAAAATAATTGAATCTAACGACTCTATTAACAAACTCCACATTGAGCTCATTGAAGTTTTCAACGAGTTAAATATTCTTGATTACAATAATTCTATAGGTCCTCACGGTTTATCTTTATTATTTCTATTTAATTGTAGATTTATATCTTTTTTAATAATTCTTTAATAAATGGTAGTTTTCCATCCATTTGAAAATCTACCTACATCAATCCAGTAGCGCACACTCATTCTTATCGACGTGGGTCGAACATATTAAATTAATACCGACCACCCACCCATTACCCAAAAACATTAGCAAAGCAACTCCAATATAGGTAATTTTGGAGCTTGAGGTAGTGGAACTTAGCACTTAAGCCAAGAACCTAGGTCCAATCAGGTTTCACGTGTTCGATATTGAAATAACATTTAGAAAATTGCAAATATTTTTAACCACCAAATTTTTTTCGGGAGTCGACTGACCCCCTTGACCCATGAGGTGTGCGCCACTGCATCAACCCTATAAACAAAAAAGGTAATAAATCATTAGTCTCAAATTACCACCCTATTTCAATAATATCTATCCTACCTAAAGTATTTTCAAAAATTGTTAATAATAATAAACTAATAAATCATCGGTAACTAACCTAATAACTATAAAACATGCTATACTTGAATCTTTCTCAAAAGGTCAACAAACAGATGTAATGTACACTAACTTCAAAAAAGCCTTCAATAGTGTCAACCATAAATTATTAACTCAAAAACTTAAATAAATTGGTTTCGCCAATCCTCTTCTGTCATGGATTGACTCATTTATAAGCGAACGAACACAAATAATTAAGTATAAAATTTTTGAATCAATTTCTATAACTTCCGGAGTTCCTCAATGAGATCATCTATCTCCTCTTCTTTTTAACTTGTTTATTAATGATGTGGTGTCTTCCATCACTCATTCAAATAATCTTTTATTCGCCGACGATGCAAAAAACTGCATTAACGAGTGATGCATTTCTAATGGCCTCTCACCCAACATCAATAAATGTCAAATTTTAACATATTCCAATAAGTGTATTACACTCAACTATAATTATTCCATTTCAAAGACCAGCATAGAACATGTAAATGTGATAAAGGACTTGGGAATAACTTTCGATACAAAACTATTATTTAACATACATATATTAACTATTAAAAAAAAAGCCCTATCAGTTTTTGGTATGATAAAACGAAATTGTTCAAAATTTATTGATCCATTCACTTTCAAATGCCCATATTCGTCACTTATCCGCTCTAATCTCGAATATGCTCCTATAATTTGGGAAAATAACATCATTGTACATAGTAATCAACTTGAGAAAATACAAAATAAAGTACTTCGATTCATATGCGTTAAATATTTTACACTTAAAACCACTAAAAACACATAGAATAAATAATTATAGCAACTTTCTTTTTAAGTTAATAAACAACGAGATTGATGATGCATTTTTACTTAACCTAATATATTTTAAAACAAATACTCATAACACGTAATAATGATTTATTTTATATACCTAACACATTTCTTTCAGCATTACAGGTTAAATGATCCAATAAATATTTTGATGTCTTGCGGAAATAATTTTTAATTAATTTATTGACTATTATGCATGGTGTGTCATATTTGGCACACAATAAACTTTACCTTGTAATTTAAAATTTTTTTCCAGTCATAAATAAAAATGCATGCAGAAAGGGATTAAAATGTTAAGATCTGGCCCTGATGGTACTCTCAATACCTAATTTAATAGTAGTCATTACAAAAACAAAACAAAATTCTTTCTCACTGTTTCATTCTATTTAAAACAATATTAGCGTGGCTCGGAACTTTAGGCATTTGCATATTTCTCTAGAAAGTGTATATTGAAATTCTGATTCGATACAAATTCGATTCATAGTATATATATTTCAGACATAAAAATTGTTCTTGCATAATTTTGTTACTTATTGTATCAATTCGCATATTTTGGGTTTAAAAACATTTTATGTATATTTCATGGATTTAACAACATTTTTTAAAAAAATGTGTAGTTTAATAATAAAATATTAGATATATGATAACCAAAATTCTAAGTTATATATCGTTTGACAAAATAAATTAATTCATCAACGGCTATTATTTGTATTGCTCCGGCTCCCAATGCACTTAACAATAATATTATAACCTTTATAGTACTGAAAACTCGTAATAGTGACCACCGCCGGCCAGTACTTATTTTTATACAAATTTACCACAGTATTAATATTTTGTAACATGATATAAACAAATTGTATAACCATAGGTAAATTCTTAAACAATTTTGTTTAACCATTAGGTTATTAGGTTATACACAATATTATTTCTGTTCGTTGTATTGCATACAAGCGACTTCATTGTACAGTGTATATAATCACTACTAATCAGTAGTCAGTTTATTATTTTTTAATGCATATTTTAGTATTTTATAGTGCATGAAGTTCCGAGCCTTGAATATCAGTATTACAACTTAAATACAATCTATATAAGTAGGATAAACTTTTAATTGATAAATTAATTTTCAACCTAATTTAAATCCATTAATGATATATTTAAATGTATTATTTAGTTTCTATTGTGTCATAATACCACCAATTATATATAAAAAATAATAATATACATTTATATATTAAATAAAAATTATAATTGAAACATATACACAATATAAATTTACTAATATGCAATTTATATTTAAATAATACAATAATTTAATTAATTTTCAACTAATATTTTGGTGACTCACAACTTCAGAACCAAATATTTGGTATAATTTGCTACTGAAAAGGTAAAAAGGATTATTAAATGAAATCCAACATCAGTATAATAAATTATACTACACATGTATATTCCTTTCAATTCAATAGAAATTAATATATTTTTGATTAGATTCTGAAACAACTAACAAAATATTGTTTGACAATTTGTATTTGCATAACCAATCTCGCAACAACATACATTTTAAACAATTATAGATTACATTGTTTTCCATAAACTAAAAAATGTAATTCTATTGTACAAATAGGTAATTTAAAGTTGTACAATGTAGGAAATAATCATGTTCACATTTCATTACTTAAATATTATAAGCAATATAGAAGTCATAAAATATTTCTTGATTCATTTTTAATGAAACAATAAATTACTATCTCCATAATATTTAATTTATCAGAGATAATGAATAACCTAAAATTTAAAAAAATAAAAAAATAATTTACAACACATTATTTACAAACGGTAAAAGTTTGACAAATAAATGTAACTAGACCATGAGACAAATGAAAAATTTAATTTTAAAAAAATATAAATATAAAAAAAACATATTCTTCATGTATTTGTTTTCATTAAGGACTTTTTTTATATTTTGGAAAAATCACACAATGAATAAAATATGTATATTATATGAAAAGAAATGAAATATAACTTAATTCTAATACAACCTATTGAACAGACATTTCACCGAAAAAACCACATTAGTTATGCTCAAGACCTTTAAATTAATTGATTTCTATCCTCAAACTTGTCTTGAGAATATAAAACATAAAAATGTGGTAATACAAGAATATACATCAAATAATTGGAATTGTTTTTACTCAAATATATATATATATATATATTTATGGTATATATGTTATCAAACAAAAATGTACAATTTTTTTTTTTTTAAAGTCAAGCTGTAACACTCAACATAAAATGTGGGAATACTTTTAATCTTTGGACTTATAAAATTTTAATAATATTCACAAAGCCAGAATGGACTAAGTAGACGCCAAAAATATAGTGACTTAAAACAAAATTAATCAACAACAAAATACAAATATTTAACATAGGTATTGAGGAAACTCGAAAGTTAAGAGAAAATGTCAAAGATGCTATTGGAAAAAATTTACATCGAAGTTGCTGTTGTAGTCCCTAACTTTAAAGTACCATTTTTTGGTTACTAAGATGATGATGTACAAAAAATTATAAACATTTATTTACATCATACGTAGACCTAAAATGTGACCTGTTCAATTAGGCATACCATTTTGTTATAAATTATAACAAACTGTTGTATAATATAACATTTAATATTGTGTTATGGTTTTACGGTAGTAAATATTTAATATTATACAGAAATTATGGTAAAATGAATAATTATAACACAGTCTTAATGTGTCCGCCATGATTATTCGTCAAACGTTATACTTGCGTCTTGCATTTAGTATGGCGCATGTCGAGGATATGTGGCTTCTCGATATTTGCCACCTCCATAAGCTTGTGCTGAATAACCACCACTGCCATAGCCAATTGCGGAATAGTCATAACCTCCATATGCTCCATATGCATCATAGGCATTAGCAGCATAACCATAGTCTGCAGCAGTACCATAGGGTGATGCCGTGGTTGGTGTCATATAACCAGGATATGCTGGTCTCATGCCAAAAGTAGCAGGAGTTCTAGCAGCAATTGGACCAGCTCGTGTTCCTGGAGCTGTCATTGTTTCAGGGTTAAACTTTACTTTTTTAACATCTACTTCTTTGCCATTAATAACTTGTTTGGGATTTTTTAAAACTTGATTAACAACTTCAGAATCTTCAAATGTGATGAAACAAAAACCTTTTTTTTGATTTTTCATTTTATCAAATGGTTGTTGATACTCAGATATTTGACCAAATTGAACAAAATAATTTCGTACATCTTGTTCTGTCATTTCAGATGTTAAACCACCTACAAAAATTTTACAACGTAGTGGATTTACTTTCTTTGTAACCTGAAATGATAAGAATTTCAATAAATAATCAGTTATTCTCTATCAATTTAAAAATGAAGATCTATAAAAATAATTATATTATTAGATCTATTTAAGAAGAATGTTCTTCCGAATAAAACTCTTTTGTTGAATCATTCTATTGTTTTCTTAAGTACACTTCATAAAGGAAACATATATAAATATATTTTCTAAAAAATATAAAGAAAACTGTAGTAAATACAACCAAATTTACTATTAATCAATAATATGACTTAAAATAAAATGTTTTAGAATTAGCATTAAATTATCAAAAGGTATAATTTTGTTAAATATTATTAATTATTATTAATATTATTTATAAATAATGAAAATAAAACCCCATAAGTGATTATTCAAAATTATATTAATGTCCAATTTTAAAATTAATTATTTAAATTGAAATAAATTGTAGTAGTTTTAGAATTAAATTAATCTATAATACAATATACTTAAATTAAATAATTTTAAAAGGAAGCATGATAAATGTCATGTATTAATTTTAGTGTAATAGATATTTAACTTTTAAAGTTACTTTCGAGTAACAAAAAATGTTTAATTTACTAAAAATTTGTTAATTAATATAATATAAATACAGACTAACATACCCTTTTTGGATCAACTTTTTTATTGGCAATAAAATGATCTCCAGCAGCTAGCAAATCATCCACAGTCTTAGCATTCACAAATTGTACAAATGCAAATCCTCTAGACTGTCCGGAGAATGGGTCGGTTTTGATATTAATATTTTCAATTTCACCGTACTGGGTAAAGTATTCACGCAATTCTTTTTCGCTGATGGTTCTGCCAAGTCCACCTACAAAGAGTTTCTTATCGTCATCTCGGCCGGGGCCATTAGACCGGCCGTTGGCATTTGGTTGTTGAGCCATGTCTTCCTATAACACAATGAAATTAGTTGTGTATAAACATTTTTTCTACGGCAAAAGGATAAGAATAAGTTAAGAATAACAGTAATTGATCGGGGCGCACGAGGCAAACCAACTTTCGGCCAATAATTTATTTTAATATTATATTTTATTTTCGATCGCATTCTACACGAAATATTTTATGCTTACCAGTTTGCTAAGATGTCGGCGGAAGCCGCGATTCGTATGTGAAAGTCGGTACGATGGGCCGCAGTTGCAGTCACTTACGTCAAGATATTGGTGACGGCCGACGGAATAAGTGTGAGACACTACCTACGTGTGTGCAATTATTTTTATTTTTTGCCACGGGAAAATATTGTAACGAATTTATTATTATTTACACGCTAAACACACACACAGAGGCCGACGCTAAAAGATGCGGATGGCGAACGTCATTTATCTCTCTCTCTCTCTAACCGGGTTTGTTGTCGGCTTGTTGCCAACAGGAGAAAAAGAGAGCAAACGAATAAAACAAAATGGAGGGAACAAACGCAGTGCTACCAACTAGTTATATCGTTGACACCACGTTTGGCGGTAAACCACAACCGGTGTCGCCTTAAAAAAAATAAAAAAACATAAAAATTTAAAAAACCTGGCTGGGTCGTATCGTTATATTAATTATAATTCTTCGTGTTTTATTAAATTTTAATTAATACTAATCAAAAATCTATTGGCTGACAAGTAATAATAAAATCTCCATATAGGTACAATTAATCTTATCATTTCTTGTCAATAAATATCTATAATCATTGGTTATATATTACTAGTAATATATAATCTATGCTATAATATATCAGGCACGTAATTTAGGAGGCCTATAGCAGCAACCGCATCCCTCAAAGACCGTATTGTAGTTACCACGAATTAAGATTGACAGTGTTTAACACTTTATGGCCCATTATTTAAATCCTAACTATCAAGAAGAAGTCTCCCCCCCAAAAAAAAAGTTTAATCGCTCATATCAAAATAACCACCTATTTATGTGGCTGTAGTATTTATGATATGATTGTCGTTTGAATTTATTATTATCTTATACGTTATCAGTGCAGTGGCGGATTTAACAGGAAAAAAATGGACATTTGCCGCCTGGGCCTCTACTCGTAAAGACCCTCGGGACACAGACCCAGTCTTCAATTCACTAATTTTTATTTCAACGAAAAAATTAAAATAGAACAGAATGGACAACGATTTTGAATATTCTTTTCGATACTGTAAAAACGTTGTCCGGTTTAAGCGTGGTCATCGAGGGAATTTAAAAAATTATGAATATCCTGGAATTTACTTGACTATCATTAAATTGATTTCCCATCGTAAATGTTCAAAAGTTTGAGTAAAACTCGTGGGGCGGCACGTTTTAAAGTTGTGAAAGCCTTAATTCAAAATGTCGAGTGCATTGTAGACTGCCTAGAAAATGAGATATTAAGAGTTGGAGCATCTGGAGATGATATTATGGCTGCTCAGACATTACTATTATCAAATAATTTATTACTTTTTTTTAATTTGTTATGGTGGCATTCAATGCTTGATATATCAAACGATTAATAATTTAAATAATTTATATAATTTTTTTTGATATATCAATTCTGGGCAACTAGAACTACAAAAAAAAAAAGAAGAAATTTATTTGATAATGGCTAAAAATTGTATTTCAACAGAATTAACAAAATTAAAAAATCCTAGAAATGAAAAATCTTGCAATCATTTCATGGCAAAAGCAAAAACAAATTGGGAAAAAATGGGTTTGGATCATGCGGACTTTCCAACAGTGAGAAATCGGCGAATTAAGAAAATGGCTGGTGAAAAAGCTACTGATTCTTCTTTGGAAACGTTTGATAAACATAAACAATGAAGTTTTCGATACAAAATGCAGTAATAAGAATTTTTTGGTTTTTTGATGCCTGAAAATTTACAAAAGCTAATAGAAGGTGATTTAGATATCAGTGTTGGTATTTTGATTGAGAAATACGCTGATTTATTTACAACTGATCTGAAATATGAGTTAATTAGTTTTATTGATTTATATTTTTCTTAAAATAACGATTTTATTAACAACAGTTCACTGAATAACTTAAAATTTATCATTGATAAACATTTGATAGACAGTTTTCCAAAGTTTAGCAGTCTTTTTAGATTATTTTTTACACTCCCTGTTAGTACAGCAAGCGCTGAATGAGTAATGAGTTCTTTAAAAAAAAATTTAAAAAAAACATCGTTGTGCCACTTTAAGTGAAAAAACTTTCAATGAATTCAGTATATTTTTATCAAAAGATCGGTGGTAAGTAAAATAAATCTAGATACAACTATTAAAATATTTGCTGAAGCCAGATGACAATTTACAATTTTACTTGAATTACCGATTTACATTAGTAATATACTATGTGTTTAACAATATAAATTTTTTTGTTTAAATTTAATGATAATTTTGATAAGGTTATTTAGAAATAATATATTCAGTTTGGACGATTTAAATATATGTATATATATATTTTTTTTGTTTCAATACCTATCTAGTTTAACTGTATTTTAAGAGGGAAGTCACGAGTTAGTATTTACGACGATTCATAATTCTTGGGTCATTTAAATCGTATGTCACCTGGGCTTTTTTCCTTAAATTCGCCACTGCATCAGTGGCATATATAGGTTTTCATTTCGGAGGTGGCCGATTATGTATTTGATTTTTGGGTGGAAGGGAAGGAGGAAGCAAGCTATAACGAAAAAAATTACTTTAACACTATAAAACTTCTCGACTGTCTTTACACCATCAGAGAAATAAGAAACTCAATTTTTTTAATGATTTATTATTTTTTAAAAGTATAAAAACTACATTGTAATAAACAATTTTTTTACTAGAGTCACTCAAAATTCACCCCATATTTTCTTAAAAGATTAAACATATTTTATAAACATAAAATTATAAATTATCACATAAGCAACATTTTCAGTGTCGCGACAAATTTTCGGAAACCCCCAGCATTAAGACATATCCATGTTAAAAATAATAATCTTTAACAATGGTCAGTGCTTGACTTGGCAAAATTAAAGAAGGGGGACTCTATTTACTTTAAAAAAAAGAACGTCCCCAAAACTGGCTGAGCATTATGATTATAGTGTTATAGTAGTAGGGAGACGCTAAAATTTCTGAAAATTAGTTGAGGTACTCCATCCACCTGCGTCCCCCCTCAAGTAGAGCACTGACAATGGTGTTTTTCATTTCGGAGGGGCCCGGGCCCTTTCGCCTCCACTCCCTCCATAAATACGTCCCTGTACATCATATTCATCACTAATATTCAACACAATAGGTAACGTTTAAGGTGCGATAATTGATCGATTAGACAGTTGCACCGTGATGTTAATAACTGATGGGTGTCGGTTACTAAGAGTGCTCATCTCGTGTCTACTGTCTGGTTTCCTATGGTATCATTGATTAAATAAAACGTAAAGTATTTATAATAATTAGCACTACTTTTTTATAGCCAATGCTAAATTGCATAGCATAGAATAGCATAGATGTGTTTATAGTAAGTAAATAGTAATTGTATTATAAAATGTTTTTCCCTTAGTTAAATCTCTCCTAAAATTCCTCTCAAAACAATAGAAAATACAGAATAAAAATGATAATTTCCTTAACAATTTCCAAATCCATTTTGATCAATTAATGATTGTGATTTTGTGTTTATTAAAATGTAATACTTGCTGACAACCGTTTTAAATTTGAAAATTAATAATATTAAAAATCAAAAAAATTTTTCGTATTTATTCAACATGATAGTAAATGTACCCTGTCTGAGCGGTGACCAAACGGCCGATTACGAAATACTTAAGCCAATCTACATAAAAAATGAAAACAAAATATGTTTATACATTAATATATTATATTTCATAAATTCGATTGAAAAAAACACTAACAATTTATAATTTTATAATGTTATCATACACATAATTCAGCCATTGAGAGCCGTCGACTTTTTATGAGTCTATGGCAATGTATGCTTACATTTGCTAGATTTTATCACGGGACCCTAGAAATTTTTTTCGTAAAGTCAAAAATGTTTTCTTGGACGCCGTCGTAATACCCGTATGCTATATTTTTCTCTTATACATACATTTCGTAAAAACATTTTTCCTTAGTATGGATATTATATTTTATCATTTAAGTGGGCGTATATCGACTCCACCGAAAAAATCTTTTTACGTGTAAGAAACCTATCGATTGCACCAGCTATTGATGACGCCGAATATTTTTATATATCGATTCCACCGAATATATATACATTTAACATCACTATATACACATTACATTAAATATACTATATATAATATATATATATACCAGTGTCGTATATAGGGAGGGGGATAGTGGACTACAGCCCCCCGAATTTTTTTAAAAAACTTAAAAATTATTTTAAACGTTTGTAATATTTTAATGGTGCTTTATATTTATTTAGAATTTGCGCAGGGTTCGTAATTTCAATGAAAAAACTAGGGATGCTGAAACCATTCTATCTTTTTCAAATTCCTTAATGGTTATAGACACCCGCAACCCGTACAATTCAACAGTTAATAAAATATTTGGTAAATATATGAATATTTCGAAATTTAAATTTTTCATTTTGATTTTATGAATAAATAATAATAATAATAATAACAAATTTTATAAAATAAATATATTTTTATTGCGTGTATAACGAATTACATGTCTGTAAACATAAATGTTTCATCACATGATCACTTTTAGATTCTGACTGAAGCTAAGGATATAATGGTTTTATAATGATGTTTGTATCTTATATTTTTAACACTTATGATAGAAATACAGGTCCAAAAGTCTTTTCTAGGACCTTTTTTAGATTTTAAATTGGCATACGGTGGTAGTTTAGATAAGTTATTTTTTAAATCTTAAGAGTTTTTCCAGGCGTGAAAAAAAACTATATATAAAAAAATGTATATATTTATACAATAAAAATACTGTTTTTCTATACATAATGAGTATTTAAATGTAAATTAACTTAAACACATTTGGGGGTGCTAATTTCGAAAATGGGGTGCTAAGCACACCCAAGCCCCTCCCCAAATTGCACTTATAAATTTTCGTTGAACGTCAAATCGTTTTGGACATTCTGTAAATGAAATGTAGTAAGTACTTACCTACTGTGTCTTGTTAATAATTCTTAGATAGCAGTGGTAATTTAATTTTGTCCATAGTAGCCCATCCCGAAAATATTTTATGTATACACCACTGATATATACCATATCTAGCACGACGGTAGTGGCACGAAGTTAAATAAGAAAAAAAACATCATTTTATAGAATAAATAATAATAATATATATAATAATCACTGATTATTAATCAGCAACAATTGTAGTTCGATTGAAATATAAATTTTGAGCTGAGCATGATTTAATAATACATCTAAATGCGGTAGCGTATGTATTTGTGCTTTTATCTGACAATAAGAAATATGATAATGGAATTTAATATTCATTTTTAAAAATATGAACCGTAAACGGCGGAATTAATAAACTCCCATTAAAGTTTCAACAATAGGTATATTATTGTTTATTAATTTATTATTATTATACTATTTATACTACAATAAAGGTACCTATTAAACATAGTATCAAAGTTAAAGAATATAATACCATATATATTTCCATATGAAAAGGAAACGTGTTATTTAATTTTAAAAACAATATTTTATGGTAGGCTTATAAACTACTAAATTCAATAAAAGGAGCGGCCCCCTAAAATGGTGAGGTCTCGGGCAGCGGCTCCTTCTGCCCTGTCCTTCCAACGGCGCTGAACAAGAATCAACAATATGTACGCTCACTCGTTTTTGTATATGTAAATGCATATATTAATATAGAATTGCTAATATACGAGTACATTGATTCTTTGAATTCTAATTATCCTTCAAAACAGTTTAGTGCATGAATTAAATAAAGAATTCAAATCGAAAAGAAAAATAAAATCCAATTTTTGTATCTTTATGTAGTCTGTATTCAGTTGTCAAAAATCTGTTTTAATGTGATTTATGTCTCAATGTTATCAATGTCATATTGTTAATCGACTGATATTTTTAACCTATCAATTAGTATTTAGTACCAGAACTAGTAATCATAAATTATAATATTTAAGTATAAAACTAAAATAATAGTCACAACTTAGTCATACCACATTCGATTTTAAATTTCAGGCTAAATTAAAAAGTTACAAAAAAAGTTTCTCTAAATACAATTATTTTAAAATTATTAAACATATGGTTATAACGTATGGTGATAAAAAAATGGGAGTTCCATTTAATATTTTTTACTTCATTTAGTTTCTCTTATAATTTCTTACAATGATGGCTAAAGTTTTAAAAATTGTCTATATTTCCATATTTTTACAACCTGTTAGTAACAATATATGTTATACTGTTCACTGCTTATACTATCCCAAAATGTCAAGCTTTTTATTAATATTGGCTTACTGAAAAATAACTTAGTGCCAACATTTTAACACAAAATATGTATTTACATATTTAGGCCACTTAAAAAGTTAAATATAGCAAATTAACTTTTATATCATACAAACATTATAGCGTCAACTAACGTTAGCTGAATAAAAAAACGATTATCAATAATCAATTTGATACATTTTCACATAGATATATCCATTTTTAATGAAATCTTTCAAACGTTAATTAAAATCAAAACATTGAAATAAATAATAATTTTAGATTTAATTGCGAATTATTATTAATGACCTACAAATTTATAAATAGTTTGCTTATCATTATACTTTAATTCATTTTTTTATATTTTGCTAACAAGAGTGATAACAAAGATATAATTTTTAAACTTAATTGGATTTATTTGTGTAAAAATATTCATAGATAATTGATTTTATACATATAAATCTAATAACTGTTAATTATAAATTAGTTTTTAAACTAAATACTTTTACAAACTTTAAATTACTATTCTACTAATTTTTATTATTAATTTTAAATCTATTTTTCAAATTTAGAATTCTTAGCACACTTTCTTATTCAATTATATAATTAAGTTTTAGTTATGGGATACGAATCATCGTATTGGATCATAATATAAAATTAAAACAAATTAAGCATAGTCTATTACATTTTTTTATTTACTTTAAGCAGATAAATAAGAATTGTTTTGAATCACTGAACTTATACGAGCTTGAATTGTATATTCTAGGACAGCAGTTCCCCAACTGTGAGGCACGTCATTCTTAAAAAACACATTTATTGGGGGAGACGCAAAGCAAACATTTATATTGTATATTACATTATCATATATTTAAATTTAGATCAACAATAATTTGCTTATATTTAAATAATAAAAATTGTTGTTTTATTTATTCATAAGAGACGTGATTCCAAAAATTTGAGAGCCGCTGTTATAGACCTTAAAATAATGAAATTCAAATTGAACAATATTATTACAAAATTATTAAAAAAAATACCATCAATATTGTTTTTAGCTCCCAAAAAATTTTTTGTTGATTTTTCAAAAATTAATGTTTTAATTATTTATTTGTAACAACCAACTTTCTCAATTTTTTAATTCCTCTAATCTATTTACTAGGAGATTGGAAGCGGTATTAGTATGCGATCTATATCTATCTTACATGTACCCATTGTAATAATTTACAACTTGTAGATTATAGATAAAAACTATGCACAAAATGTTGATAGAAATTTTTAGAAGTTTTCTATTTGCAACGTATTAATCGATATAATTATGCGATAAGGATTTTTTAAAAAAAATTTGAATTTGACGTGGAGTTTACTCGAAATGGACAGTAATATTAATCTAAATTTAAAACCATTAAACATATTTTGTGAGAGATAAAGTGAATCATAAATTACTGATATATTCAGTGTCAAACTTAAGGATCTTAGGACATCAAGGCAACTACTAAAAAAGTATTGATAAAGGAAGGGATCATTTAAAAATATATTAATAAAACCTGCTTAATAATTTAAGTATTATTATTATTTGCCACTAGTTCAATATAATGAGAACAACTTGAACGAAATAAGCGAAAAATTATTCTGGGGGACTAATATTCGCACTGGGAGGGTTAACTCCTCCAATGCCACCCCCAGATACGTCTAGATCTATCGCCATATTTTTAAAAATCGTGGAGATTTATATTATTATTACATACACTGATTGATTAAATTATATTAAACAAATAATAGCAACCAATAAAGCATAATATGTGGCATAAAAAATATCTAACCAAATGTTGTACTATAAAAACATATTTTTATTTTACATTCACTTCTTCTTCTTCTTTTTCTTCTCCTTCGCTTTTTACCTAACTATTTAGGATTAGTCACCCTTGTCATATTTTACATTCAGTATAATACAAAATCTAATTTGTTCTTTTTTAGACATAGCTCATTGATAAAACTTCAACAGTTGTACTGTATTATAATATCATATTACCATCATATATCACCGTATCTAGTCTCAATTACTTAAAGTCTCATATATGCGTAAACCACAGGAGCTTAAACCTTAGTTCTTAAATCTATCTTGATTATTTTGTTAGATTCTTACCGAAGATTAAAGCATTTCAATATAGGGATTTCTGAATTTCTGTTACCTATTGTTATTCATAGCGGCCAATATATGCGGTTTAACCTTTACGCTGCGCGCGATGATAAACATAATATGATGTAATTCATATATTAATCATATTACATTATACGAGAGTATATATTTTTTGTTTAATGTAAATGTGTTATATTTTTATATTAAATACGAATATTACATACTTCTATGAACGTAATATAAACGCCTACCTATCTATTATATCACTAAGTATCAGAGTATTAGACATTAATCGTGATAAAACTATATGTATATTCGGTGGCGGCCAAAGAGTGATAGTTTGTTACAAATTACGTATAGCCGTTACAACCCATATACCATAGTTCAATTTATTTGATTATTTGATTATTAATCGGTATACTACATAGAGTTATACTATTTTATGGTATACCATAAGACTAAATAATGTTCAAACAATAAGTTATTTATTAGGAACCACTTTGATTACATTCTTTCGGTTGTTTCGCATTTTTAATTATATTTTCTAACGCATTATTTTACATTTTTACCGTTTAACCGTTATATTGTTTTTTTTTTCGTTTATATCATTTATATACATTTCACAGTTTACCATTATAATCTAAATGCTTGTTTTAAACGGAAATATATAAATGTATTATAATACTTCTAAAAATATTACGCGACAAGGTTAAAAACACTTAAATATAAAGACTTGTAATATTACTACAATTGGTAATAATTTAATACAATCATAGTTATCTATGAAATATTATAATTGATAACATTTTCAAACAAATCGTTTATATATATAAAAATAAATAAATGCTTAGCCTTAGTTGCTATTTTATTGACTTTGTATATACCTGACGAATTTTTAATTCGAAAACGGTCGTACTTTACAATAATACTCCAGGCTAAGCATTTATTTATTTATTTCTATGTATATAATATTTGTTTATTTATTTATATATTAATTTATGAGTATTTACTAATATTTAATTCTAAATGTATTATTCATTTTTTATTCGTTTTCCACTCAACAAATTTTGTGGCTGAATAATAGACGATCATTATAGATGAATGATGATTCTTATTTTATAATTTATGCTTAGTGTAGTTCACAATTTTAATTATTTTCAACAGGATTAAATAATTTCTGATTTCTTAGTTGAGAATTTAAGACACACGATCATCTAGTAAAAATAATTAATATATATAAATAAATAACATACATTGTTTCTACGTAATATGTACATGTATTGCAGTACTGTATACTTACTTTCAAGTAGTTGACGATTTAGTTGCCTATTATTATTACTGAAACATTAAAAGATTTTATTAATTCAGTGTTTGAGTATGTTGTCGTAAATTAAAATATTTATTGAATAATCAAATCAATTTTGGTTTAGATAATATTTTGAAATCCTCAAAAAGCTATGTACTATGTGGACTATGTACTCTAGAGTAATATTACGTAAATGTATACCTACTATATTGATAAAAGATTCAATACCTAAACTCATTGATACTTTCAATAATTTCGTATTGATCATAAAATTCTGTAATAGTTTGTTAAACTTTATGCCCAGAAATATAAATTGTATCTTTATTGCTATACTTATAATGATTAATAATTCAATTATAATTTATTTTAATTATTTATTATAGTAAAAATGGTAAATGGAATACTGGTATGATTCTTAATAGTCAAGGTTTCCTAAAATATAAAAATAAAACTCATAATATTTTAAGTCAATTTCACCCAATCTACATGGTAAAAAGCTCAAAAATTAGGTATATGTTTTTTTAATGTATAAGTAGACTATAGAAATAACATACATTTTAGAATAAGTTACGGTGTGGTTAACGCTTTAGAATTTTTACCACTTTATGAAGTAATGCATGGAATGATTTATTTTTATACAAGGGCACCTGAACAATTTTTACAATAACTAAAATATTTTAACGAAACGTATAATAGTGGGAAGTCAGGGAGCCCGATATTTTCCCTATATCTTTGGAAATCACTTTAAATCATGGCAACAGAAAAATTTTTGTGAAGGATGGAATAGCTATTTTAATACATTTGTTGATACAAATAATCCATAATTTTAGTTGTTAATTTAGTGTATACATAGGCGTAACTTGGAAATTTATTAGAGGGGGGGAGCAAATATACAATTACATATCAACTAGTCTATATAGTTAATCTTACATTACTTACTTAAAAATATATATTAACATTACCTTTTGTTGTATATTAGCAGAAGGTGATCAATATTACTAAGTAAAGAAATAAATTAAACATAAATATATAAACTCGAATAAATTAAAGACAAAAATGTTTGATATTTTATATCTTAAACAAAAACGCTACTTTTCTATCTACATATTATTATATAAAATTATTCATTATTCATTATCTAATATTATGTTAGATAAGCTACAGTTGCAAATTAAGATTTAAAGAAAAGAACTGTATAGTAATTGCTATAACCAGCTGTTTTGTACTTATTTTAAAACAAGGTATGTTAAATATCAAAGGGAGCACTGAACAAAATTAAGCAACAACGCTGGTTAGGTAAACCTGTTTTAAATCAAGTATACACGATACTAAACGCCTAAATTCAAAAAAAATAAATACTTTGTTGGACAAATTACACAAAAAATGTGAGAGTTACTTAAAAAAATATATTAAAATATAAACATTTTTATATAATATAACGACATTTATTTATTTATTTATTTTTAATATATTATTTAAATTCAACTAGTTGATGAACGGTGATTTATTAAAAATATATACATATAATAAATATTTTAAGATCTTTGAAATTAAATTTTGAAGATTACCAATATTCCGTGTTATTATTTATTTATTTTTTGTTTTAAATTCTATAAACCGTACCAATATTCCGACCACCAGTAAAAATATGTATTTTGAATTATTGTGATAGAGGTCGAAGGATTGTAAAAAATTTGTAAAGTTAGTTAATTATAAAGTGAAGTTGAAATTTATACGTCTTTAATTTTTGTGTTTGATCAGGAACCTACCTATAAAAAAAAGAATGGGGTAGTTATTTAAAATTATCAAGGTTAATTATATAACAAGGTTATTATATTGTTATAATATATTTACGTGTATGTGCATTTAAAATTAAAATTATAATAAAAAAAAAAAAAGTTGAATAGTTGGTAATTAAAGTTCTTATATTTTCATATAAATGACCTTGATTGATAAAAATGTATCAAAAACATATGGAAAATTAGTAAACATGACTAATTAATGATAAGAAATAATATGTAATAATGATGTCATACACTTACTTACTTTTCACGAAGAACTTAATGTGTTGAGTTTTCAATTTTTACATTGATTTTATACAGATATTAAATTTACATTGTTGCACCTTCATTTAACTTTATTGTGTGTTACGTTATGAGTTATAACATCACAAGCATATGATTTTGATGAAGTAATACACCTCACGATTGTTAAGATCTTATGTTTCGACAATGTCCACCATAATTGATGATCATGGAACACTTCCTGAAAATGGTAATAGTAATTTATTTAGTTTATTTTATATTTTACAAATATTTTTTTACTCACAAATCGGAAACAGATAGTCGAGCAGCAGTACCAGTACCCAGTCGTCGTATGAGTCTTGCTGCTGATCTTATGATGCACTTAGAGCGTAGAGCTGCTGAAAGTTCTGCTATGTTTCGTAGTAATGTACACAATGTAGTCGAAGAATTGCGACCAATTATAACAGTCGCACGACACCCTGATCCTGGATCACCTCAACCACTTGGGCCCAGTTCATCTGTACGCCTAAGCTTACCTACCTGGTTGAATTTAAATTCGAACAGTGCTCACTTACCTCTCTCACCACCCAGTTCTTCTGAAACAGAAGACCGGAATCCAATAGCTACAGGTAATCATATAAATGTAATCTTAGTAAGAATAATTTCTTATAACTTCATCTATTGATATCTGTAGGAGAAGTTAGACCAGTCTCAACAACTCCTGTATCACAAAGACTGCCTTTAACTACTCAAAGATCATTATCAAATCCAAATAATGATGTAGCTATAGATATGAATTTATCAAGTTCTGATTTAAATGTTGAACAATTACCTTCAAGTCCAGGAGGTTCTTCACCTAATGAATCTAATAACAACAATAATGAAAACCGTAAGTAATTGATTGGTTTTTATTAAGTTTACATGTAAGTTATTCAATATAATAGGGTTTTTATTTAATAGTTTGAATACTTTTAATTGGGACAAAATACCAAAAATTCTAAGGTCATATTGTATTACTTCTTTTTATATATTGGGTTATTAAAACATGTATATTTTGAAAATTATTATGATGTTAACCACAATGTATAAATTACTTATTAAATATTTGAGATAATTTGTTAGAAAGTATTAAATATTTTTAAATTAAAATAATTAATATAAAATTACATATGTAATTTTGTTCTAATACTTATTTTAATTATTTAGACATTTATTTTAAAATAATCTGAAATTATTTTACTTAATTAGTTCATACATTTAATTAAATATATACATTTTTATTGTCATTGTCTTATAAATGTATGTTTATACTATCCCTAATAATTATTAATCTATGGAATACCAAAAATAAAACAAAGTACCTAATATAATTTACTCAATAATATTTAAAACTGTATTTATAATTAGTTTTGACAATTAGGTAATGGAAGTCATAGGGTTATAATATAACAGGAGAAAAATAAAATAAAAAACAGGCATTGTTCATAAAAATAAAGAAATGTGCAGTTAAATTAAAAAGTATGATTAAAAAATGTAGAATATTAAGAATAATTTTTTTTTGATTTGAAAATTTTTTTTTGGATATTAAATGGAATTTTAGAGTATTGAAAATAGACAAAAGTTGGCGGCAATATGGTAAAAAGAGTAAGTGATTAATATCACAATCATAAGATCATTATGAAGTGTTTAAAGGGGGGAATCATTTAAAGAAAGTTTAAAGAAATAAGAAGGTAGTGTGTGATCAAAGCAGTGACAAGAGAACAATATTATATTTTTCCTAGAGAGATTGAGTTTGTGAAACTAGAGTAGTGTTGGTTGGTTTATTGTTTTCATATTTTCATTAAATACAAAGGTATATATTTATTTATATTTTAATGAATATAATGATAGTATAATGTAATTATAATATAATGTAATATAATATAATGTATATTAGCCCATTTGTGACCAGGGCTAACATATGTTAATGTTTATAGACTCTATTTATAATTTTTTTTCCCTATATATTATCGTTATTGGATTTGAAACAATGAATGTCATCAATGTAATAACATGTCTAGTTTGCGATTAAAACTGTATTTAAAAAAATTAAAAAAAAAAAAAAAACATTTTATTTTAATATGAGTGTATTTATTGATATAGTCGACAAAAATGTATTAAAAGTTTAAAAAAAAATTATATTGTTGGTTATTTTTCTATTTATACATAAGTGAAGATGAAGTAATAATAGTGGGATACAAACATAACATTTTGGTGCACTGCTTCACTCATTTACATTCTAAATATTTATTTCTATTTAATTATTTTGAAATAATGAATATTATATATTTTTAGACATTCATGAGCTTACTAAGATACAAAATTTATTTATATTCATAATATATTGTTACATTTTATCATTAGTTAATTTTTTAAATACTTCTCTTTACCATATGGTTTCTCCTGTCCTTACCGCTTGTTCATTTTAGAGTTAGTTAATTTATAAATATATAAAATGTTATTTATTTAAAATAATAAAATATGTTTCATTGTTTTCAGAAAGTGAAGATGATGTTCTTCGACACAACCCTGAAATCGCTCAAATGATGAGTATTTCTCTTAAATACATTCCATTTTTATTGATACTTTTATCAAAAGCCGTATTTGATCATATTCCAGGTAAATTAAACAGATTTTCTGCTCAATTATTTGGTTTTAACTAAAAAAAAGATATGGCCTCAAGGTTCGACTAACGAACGTGCTTGTATGTATTTTGTGTTTACAGCAATTCTGCTCTTTTTGGTGCTCTTTATTTCTTTTCGTTATTTCAACAGCGTAGTTAAACGAGAAGTAGCAAAACAATCACAGCGCAGCATTGGCTTTTTGCTGTTTGCTATTTGTCATATGGTTATGTCTGTGTTTTTGTTTTACTATTTCTACAATGATATGAACTTACATTTTGGGTAATTATAAATTTTAATTATAGACTATCCATAAATAATAGAAATTTTGATGTTAATAACAAAATTATAAAATTGTATGCATATTTTCAGGTTGATATTTATTCCTCCAAACACACAGCCAACAATAAGCAATCTATTGTGGTCAATAGCAGTAGATGATTATATATTAAAATTAATAACAATAATTTTTAAAATAATTGTTATCATGATGCCAATAAGGTTTTTACCAATAATTAAACGAGTATGTTTGTTTTTATATTATTGCTTTAAAAAATTATATCTTAACTCACATTTTTATTTAGGGAAAAGTATACCTTTTTATTGAAGCTACATCTCAATTATATCGGTGTTGTGTACCTATTCAACCATGGTTGTATTATATGTTAGAATCGTATCAGGGTCCAAAAAAGGTCATTGGTGTTTTTTTATCTGCCGCTTACATGGTGTCTAAGGGCACTGATTTAATGAGTTGTGTGAAACTCTGGTGGACGGCTTCATATAAATTACTTCAAAATGTTGTAAGTTTCATTTTCATCTATATACATTGAATTATATTTGTATTTTATTTTATAAACAATACTTGACCTTTCTTATGAAAATTGTTTTGAGTCTAACCCAGAGTTATTATAAAGATAATTACAATTTTGGGGAAAAAAAATTAATTACCGAATCCTAATTATATATTAAAAACTATTGAAATTTGAAATATTTATACAATATACATTAATTGTTCACAAACATATTATGAAACTATAATTTACATTAAATATATATGCATCATACAACAAATATGTACATAAAATAGTTTCAAATAGTTATAATTACACTAATATTGTTTCCTAACATTATAATAAAAGAATTATTAAACGTATAGTTTTTATTAAAATAACTTGGTAGGATATATATTTTGTGTTAATAGAAGTAATGGGTGCTGATTTTTCGGTGTCAAATCAAATATTATCAAAGTATTATAAACCCAAACCATACTATTATAATTTTTTATCAAACTAAAATTTGAACTAAACATTTTTTTCCTTTTATAAATGGATTAAAATTATGAAAATTTTACATACGTTGTGCAAAATATAATACACCTAAAAATATAGAGAATAAACAACATATATATTTTTCTTTTTTACTTTTTCAAAAATAGATTTGTGGTTTTGATCATATTATGATCGCACATCATATAAAAATAAGAAAAATAATCTGTAATATTATTATCTATAGATATTTACAAAAATAATCACGTGTTTCAACATGGAATTTTTTTATTTTATCATACCTATTAGTAATAATATAAAAAAAATATTTAATACTATTATGATACTATAAACTATAAATTATAGAAAATTAATTTTAGATTGTTTGATTAAGAATATTTTCAAGTTCAAATTTTGAACATGCCTAAATGGTAAATAGTTCGGTTCGATTTTCTTTCATTTTGAGTTCAGATTATGAATCAAAACAAACACCTAGTGTTTGGTTCGGTTCGACATTCGAATAGTTCGACTCATCACTAATTAATAGAATAGTAATTTTATTATAGTTTCCCTATATTTATTATAATACATTGAACTATACCTGTAATTTTTTTTTCTACCCAGCAACTATGCATTTAGTTATAGCTGATTTATTCCACTCAGCCATGATATCATTATATTTACCATTGTTATTATAATATATATATATATATATATATATATATATATATTTGTTGAATTTTGTATTTTATCTTAAGTTATAAATTAAAATGTTTGATTCAATTTTTAGGCATTGGGAACAGTGCCAAGCAAAGAACAGCTGACAATAGCTGGTAGCAATTGTCCTATATGTCATGATGAATATGCTACACCTGTATTATTGCAGTGCCACCACATATTTTGTGAAGCTTGTGTGGCTAAATGGTTTGATCGCGAACAAACATGTCCATTGTGTCGGGCAAAACTCGTTGATGACCCAGCATGGCGAGATGGATCTACGACTAATTTCATACAACTTTTTTAACATCTCTTAAGATATTCTTTTAAATTATATTATACTTTATATTATTTATTTATGTTTGATAATCCTTCATTTAGTGATAAATGTTTTAAAATATGAATTTTCTTAATCCCTACCTATTACTTATTGGAAATTATAGTCGTTAATATTTTTTACTTTATTTTATTATTAACGCATAAAAATAATTGTCTGTGATAGATGTCTATTATGATTTGAAGACATAAAAGTGTATTTGTTAAGCTTTATGTATGCAATTAATACATTTTTGCTAATTTTATTGTTTAATTACAACTATTAAATAAATTTTATAAGAATAAATATAACAATTTCAATATGGAATGTTTGGTTAGAAGTAAATTAACTGGTTCAAACTATAGAATATAATGTATTTTTTGCAGTTTTGATATGAGATTATTATAAAAAAAATATGCTTTAAAAACTTTAAAAAATATTATATTGGTTTCAAACACAAAGATACAAAATTTGTAAGTTAATGTTTGTTATTTTTAATTGTATTTTTATTAACTGTATTATTATATTAATTTATGAGAAGAAAAAGAAGAAGAAGAATCAGATTAATACAATGTTTTAAATATTTATATGTATTTTTTTTTTTATGTAAATAAATGTTAAAAATAAATAATTTGATACCAGGTATCTCCATATAAAATAAAGAAAAGTATAAGTTACTTTATTTTACCTTTATGAATTACTAATTTTTAAAAATATTAATTGTAACTAAAGAACTAAATATAATAACTAATAGTTATAGTGTTATTGTAAACGATTTAAGTGTTATGTTGCATCCAATTAATCAGCTATTTACTGTTGAATGTTATGTTTTGTATAGAATAATAATAATTCATTTTTCTTCTACCGATAAGTTGTTAAAATTAAATAGTTTAATCATATATGTAATTCTGGTGTTTTCCAGATCTGACCTTATACTTTGGACACTTGATGTCTAAAATTTAGGGTAAATAAATCTCAATTATAACTATTACTTTAGTTTTATACAATTTAGTACATATTATTATAATCAGATTTCCTTACAATTTTATAATATAATAAAATCTGCAACTTATACTTCTCAGCTCACCAGTTACATAATTATTTTAATAAATTTACCACAGAATTTGCTTTTACTGAAATACTTAAACTATAAGTTTAATATTTGGCTACATGGTACAGTCATCTTTCAGCTAAATATTTAAAAACCACAATTTGGAAGAAATTAATAATTGTGATTCGTGGTTCAAAAAATAAATAAATAAATGTTTCAAAAAATGAGTTTACTTAATATTATATACTATACAGTAAATTATTAAGGAAATAATAAAAATAAAGTTTAAATTTTATTTTATTTTCATGTCGTTAATTCTTATCAATGAACGAAATTATTTACCATATTGTGGCTTTGATCAAATGAACGATGAACGATTTAAAAGTGAACTAGTGAACTAGTTCGAATCGATTACTTGGATGTATAGTTCAATTGAACTAGGTCGTTCGTGAACGACACATCTCTAGTTTCTATAGATGAGACGATAGAAGTAGGATGATTTGGTAGGTTCTGGATCACCTCCCCTTTAAACTGTATATGTAAAAGGATAGGCCTCTATGTATAGGCAATACGCAGTATATGCACCTCCCTAACACCTCCGAAACTTGCAATAGTTAAATTAACGAAATATATATTTAGTAATACATTAGTATCAGTTCGACAAAATTGTAAATTACATATTAATTGACAATTATCTACGCAAACAAAAGTCAAAATTAAAATTAATTTTTTACATTGTCAATAAAAAGGTGCAATTCAATTGATTGCATGAGATCCATTGTTTATTTTGTAAACTCAATAGTAATTATATAAAATAACCCATAATATCAATATTGACTGAACATTTAAACTTTTGTCAGTATGGGAAAACTTTTCAGTGATTGAAAGATAATTGAAGTAACTGAGCTTTTGTTTAAAAAATAACTACATTAAGAATGAATTATGATTCAATGGCTAAATGTAATATTGATCTATATTATTAAACACAACTTTTATTTTCTAGAAAAATAGAGTGAGTAATATTTTATAACGAACATATAAATAGGTAACCACTTTTAAAGAAACTAGTTATTTGAATTAAAATATATTAAAATAAAACAACAAATATAATAAAAAATCGAACTTAAACTCAAATTAATAGTTTGATTTAAGTTCGCTCATAAATATCTGAAATATGACACTGATAATTTGAAGACATTTTTTTTATAGTACTTGTTACAATTGAAACATGTGATATAATTTTTTAATTATTTTCATAGATACCATCCCATCGCGTATTATACAATTGAATGATTGAAACATAATTGTATGATGTCGAACAAGATCATGTTATACTCAGGGGCGTATTTTAGGGGTGGGGCGAAGAGGGCGATTGCCCCCCTGAATCCGTATTTAAGGAATCGATTATACGAGTATGTGATATATACATTACAAATTTTTTTTATTTTAATTTAAAAAAGAACTACACAAAAGTCGATTCTAAGTGGACCAGCATTAGATAAAAAAAAAAAAAAAAATTCACAAATATTAAGGATTCACCTGATTTACCAAAAATTTGTCTTGTAAATATTGAGCCTAAATTAAAAAAAATATTTGACTCCCCCCCCACATAGAAGTAAGTCTAAAAACGCCCTTGGTTATACTATTATTCCAAATTCTCTGTAATCGAAGTATTGAAACATTTTAAGCATACTGCCGTTAAATACATACCGGTCGATTTATATAAATATTTTCTAGTTTTTAGCCTTTAATTAAATAATTACGTCAAAAATTCTAAATCTTTTTTCCAACAGCCTGTTGGCAAAAATAATTTATAATTATTCTACATTTTGGTTCTATTGACAATTTTTCTTATTTTAGTTTCATTTTTTGTTTGAATTAAAAAATGTTTCATCCTATTTGTCCTTAATATAGATTTATAAATTTACTATATAAACTTTGTTTTTATTTAGCATTCCTCAAATATTTATTAAACTAAATGCGAGTAATCATAAAAATGGTCCTCTTATAAAATAAATCAATAATTTTTCGATAAATAGGTAATATAAATTAATATTGTTCTTATGTTTATCGTATTACATTGTATATATGAACTTATACCTATATATATATTTTTAGTAACTAGTTTTACAATGACCATTTTGATCTATGTATTCGTTAAGTTATGTTAAATTTGTCTACATTTTACTATTTTTAGGTAATATATATGCATATAATATAAAGATTTGTTATTGAAATTATAAGATTTGTATACATTTTATTAATACCAATATTTATGTTGCTATAGATTTGATTAACAACAATAGTTATAATACTTCGTTTTTTTAAAACAATCACAGCACTTATGTAACTAGTTTTTTAACAACCAACCAAGACTGTGATTTCAGATTTGTAATACTCGAAAGTTATTACGGTAATATTGTTATAAAAACAAATTAATATTTCAAAGAATTAGAGAACTATACATTCAAACATGAAGGTAATAAGAATGCATACTTTAAATTAATATAGTAGAAACATCAACAATTACAAAGTACGTTTATGGTAGGTTAAAGAATAGGAACTCGTTAATTTACTATTCTTGCATTGTCAAATTATATATAACCTTTTATTTTGTATAATTGGTATTCGGATACCTAATCGGGAGAATCCATTAGCATAGGCGTGCGTACGGAGACAACCATATGCTGCCATTCTGAACTTTTTTGGATTGTATGCACCATTGTATCAGTTATTGTATTACGGGCCTTTGTATATTTCAACCTCCATAAAATTATAATATAAATTTGTATAGAAGTTTTGAATACCATTTCGTTTAAACATACTATTTGATGTAAAAAAAAAAAAAGCCGCTTTAAATCTAAACAATTCAGTTTGACCAAATATGAAATTGTTGGACATTTTCTTAAATATTTTTTTTATATTTCATCATATTGTCTTTAATTATTAGCGGTGTCTAGAGAAACGCGAAACAAAATTAATTCAATTCCAACAGAAAATTGATGAAAAACAGGCCGCGACAAATTTTGTTGGAAAAAGAAAATTAGTACATAATGATACTTGCGAGACTGCCGGAAAACGGGTATATTGATTTATAATAATTTATAATAAAAAAAATATTTAGTATTAAACGCTATACAGTTTTTAATTTACTTTCCGTGAGTACATTGCAAGACAATATAGGGTATATCCGTTTTTGTTGTAGACAAAATTCCATAAAGCTACAGGAGCAAAACCTAATGTATTAGAAGAATCAGTAGTACCAGGAAATGTCGATGCTCAATGCCAGTTTTCCAATCCTGGTACAAGATCTCTTAAAATGGTCTTCCGTGTACCCAAAAAATTTCAAATCAATGAAAAACAGATCGCCGTTAAAAAAATAGAATTAACGCGCAATGATATTTGTGGAATCACCGAAAAACCGGTACACTGATGTGTAATCATTAATTATAATCAAAGCGTTAAGTAATTATACTCCACTAATTTATGGTACATTAATTATTTTATTGTCATAGGCTAAATTTCATATAGCTGCAGCAGGAGAACCTGACATATTAGAAAAATCAGTGATCCAAGGAAATTCTAACGTTCAATGCCAATTCGTTAACCCTGGTACAAAATCACTGAAAATGGTCATTCGAGTACCCAATAATTGTCAACGTAATTTATCGTCTGCGAGTATGTAAAATTATTTATATACTAATATTTTAAAATCTTCTATTTTATTTTTTGTATTTGAGACTGTATAGCAACCGTCGGAAATTATTGAACCATAGACAAAGATAAATGGACCGTAAACATATCTTACTTAAATTCATTAATTACATTTTTAAATAATTTTTATAATTGCCAGTAAAAAAAAATTAATATTTTGATTTATCCAACTCAAATTATGGTTGTCCCGTACATTTTTTTTTCTGGACTTAATTTATTATTTTAATCTTTTGGACTCTAATAAAAATTACTTGCTAAAACCCCTGCTTTAGAATATAATATTCATATTTTTAATGCAATAAATACACCTTTAAGAAATATATAATCATTAGAAATCAGAGATAATCTATATACATATAGGAGACCGCTCCTATTCATTCATCAACGCCCAAACCAAGTTTCTGGGTCTAGAGACTTTGTACAGAGGTTACTACAAGCAATGTGGAGGCGTATTAAGAAAGGATTTTTCAAAATTCGACCTTTAAGGGGGTAATAGGGGTTTTTTAAAAGTTTGTTTACATTTAATATAGCTACTATATATATACATTTAAAGATAGCAAAGATTGACTTGAGTTATGACTGATTTTACACATGGGCAATTTTATGTGGCACGCTCCAGAGTTAGTTCACCTACAAGCTCAGTCATTCTTACCCCAAATGGAAGAACAACCAATGTAGTCTATAAGGAGGTGCTTTAATAATAATAAAAAAATAATAATATTAATATATAAATATATGTTATCAACGAATCTAATAGTACTACACACACACACACACACACACACACACACACACACACACAATTAAATTGTGAATTTCATGTAATATTAACACAAATTAACACTGATACATGGCCTACGAAAATGCTAAAAAATAAACTAACATACGGGAAACGCCGTATCAGGTCAGCTAGTATATAATAAATTAATAAAGTAAAATCAGAATTAAATAATTAAAAACTTTATTTAATCTTAAAAAATTCTATACAGCAACAGAGGCGAGACAAAAACAAAAAAATATAATGGAAAAATCAGCAATACCAATAAATTCCAATAATCAATCCGAATCTTCTGATTCTGATTCAGGATATTTTAAAACGGCTATTTGTGTACCCAAAAAGTGTCGTAAATCATCTTCTGCAAGTATGTACAATTTAAATTCTAATATTTTAAAATGTCCTTTTTTTCTTTTAATTTTGATTGTTTAAAAAAGCTAAATAGTAATAAAGTCGGATCACTTATTACTATTTGAAATGTTTAATAACTATAACATTTTTTCTATGATTAGAGTCTTAAAAAAGCCACTTAAAAATAATTTTTTTTGATATTGTCTAAATCTGATAGCAATTGTATATAAGAATACAAAATAAGTTAATTTTTGTTAATTTTTTATTTTTATTACAGTCACAAAGAAAAAAGCTCCTTTAATGCAAAAAGCATTAAAATATATAAAACACATCAAAACTGTTCGTGGATATTAATTTACAATATATTTACTAGTTTTTTTAATTGTATACATTTAAAATATTATTATTATATGTATACATGTATTATTTATTCCCCAGAGATTTGGGACTTTGTGTTAATAAAATAAATACATTATATATTTGTTAAATTTTAAATTTATGGTATGATTAATTCTAATATAGAAGTAAGACAACATAACGTAATAAACTTATTTAAAGTCAATATGTAGTTCATTGTTGTTTGTATATTTTATTAATTTTTTAATTTTTTAAACATATCATCATATTGTAATCGCTTTGCTGTAATTATTTCTAATAAAAAGCAAGTTAATTAAAAAAAAAAAAAATAATTTGTCGATGAATTATTGTTTTTATTATATTTAACTAGTATGTGTGCATATACACTGTATCAGTGGTGGTGAGAAGTTTTTTCTACTCGAATCACCGATTTCATAGGATCATCTTCCAAAATTATTTACACTGCATAATTTTAAACGGTCATAAATGCACTGCCTCTATAAATGTTCATATTTATAATTTATAATTTATAGTTCTGTATTTGTCATTTTATTTTATAAATATAACGTGTTCAATGTATGAGCATTTTACCATAATAATTATTTTCTTGTTTTTCAAAGACCACCCACTGCCATTTTTTCATGAATCACGTGATTCAAATATAACCCCTTCGCACCACCCTTGTGTCTTATCCCTTTAGTATATATATATACTTGTATATCAAAACCATTTTAGTTAGAAACATAAATAATAAAATTAAAATTAAATAAAATTAATACATTTTAACCTTTAATCAATGAAAATTCTTAGTAAAATAATTATTTTTGTCACATAATTTGGTAAGTAAACTTCAGTAGACTAAAAACCGAATAAAACAATAAAATTGTATAAGAATCAACTTATGAATATTTTCTGTTCGCAATATATTAAGCTCACATGTAAATATTTTCCAACATTCAACTCTTGCACACAATTCGTGAGCCTACCTTACACAATTGACACATCTTATCTACGCTTTACCTTTTAAATCATGACTGTAGAGCGCTTTAGAAAAAATACGTTCTTCATCATTAGAGCGCGGATTTATATGTCTTAAAAATCTACTAAACATGCGTTAAAAAATCTTAAATATGCATTAATATATGCACTAAAATGTTTAAATATGCATGCATAAAAAAAATATGCACCAAAAATTACATGTATTTTGCATAAAATAATAATAAATTATTATTATAATAATTAATTTAAATGATTACATTTGTTGTAAAAATAATTTTTTTTTAATTTCTTGAATCTTGATTTCCTGTCCATTTTTTTGAGTTTTAATATATAAGAAAAAATCGGAATCAATAATATTAAAAATGTATCTCAAAAGAAATTTACTCAGGTACCTACCTAAATTTGAATTGCACTGTATAACAATTATTTTAGCAATATTTTCAAATAACATTGATCTACGTTTGTCAGTCAATAAATTTTTATACCTCGAAAATGACCGCTCTGCATCTATTGAAGTGATTGGTGCGTATTTAAAAAATGTCAAATCATTTGGAGATAAATCTTCTTCGAGTTCAATTGATTCACTTTCTCCATTTAAAATTTTTGAAATTTTACTTAGTGTATCGAAGCCTTCGTTTTTTGATAGAATTTTTTTAAATTTTTCATAAACAGGTTTACCCTTTTGTCCGTTACATTTTTTAAGAGATATTTTTGTGTTTTCAATCAAAGTGATAGCATCATTCAAAGGAACTCCCGATTTTTCTAGACATTTAATTGTTTCGGGTAAAAATCCAAAATTAGATTTTATATATATTAAATTCGTATCCAATGATTTGTCCGCTAAAACATCTTGGGACATTTGAATTGAAATTGCATCATCTGGGTTTAACTGCTTAACAATATTACGAATTTGTTCTATGTTTTCACAATAATATATAGCAGCGTTTAGCCATGTCCACCAACGAGTGATGATCGATTTTGGCGGTAAAGGCAGACCAGGTGCTTCATTTTTAAAAAAAGCAACGCGATAAGGAGATTTTAAAAAAATTTTCTTAACATTTGATATAAGTTTGTCCACATTCGGAAAACATTTCCTTACTTCTTCAGCTGTAAGATGTAATCCATGAGCTAAGCAAGTAATATGGAGTATTTTAGAGTAAAATGCCTTGATTGCACCGGCTGCTTTTACCATATACGGCGCAGCATCACTCAAAAATAACAGTACAGAATCATGTTGTATACCTTCAGGCCACAATAAATTTAGAGATTTTTCAAATAGTTTTGAAATATTGGAGTAATTTGCCTTGTTCAAAACTTCAGAATTTAATAACATCGTTGTATCTGGACCATTAGATTCTAATGTTCCGATGATGACATTGGCGACATATCGCCCTTCAATATCTGTAGTTTCGTCTATTGACAATCACACCTTTTTTCCTTCGACTTTATTACGAATTTTATTCATTGTTTCAATATAACAATCATTTAAATAATTTTTACGAATTGTTGATTCATCGGGTATTTTTTTGAGAGTATATTTTTCCAAAAATAATTTGAAATGTGTATCGTTAAGTTTTTTTAGCGGAATATTTGCCGAAACCAGTGCTTTGCATAAATCTACACAAAATGGATCTTTATTCAATACTGTATTAATGAGTAAACTTTGAACATTTTGTTTTTTAGTCTGGCTCAAACTTACAGATTTTAAATGCTTTTCAGTTTTAATATGTTGTGTAATTGAATATCGTTTATCGTGGCCAACTTTTACTTCACATAATTTGCACAGTATTACTCGACCATCGGTTGAAAAAATATTCAAGCCAAATTCACGCACATAACTACGAAGACGACTCGATAAAGACGATTTTTTTTTCGGCATCTTGAAAAAATATAATACACAAAGATTCGCACTACGACAGACACGAACACACGGTTAATACTAAATATTTTTCAGAATGAAATAATATTATTGGTCTGATACCTAAACTGATATTTTCTGAGTATTCGTATATATTATTTGATTATTTCACCGATAAAGATAATTAATCCAAGGGCCGAGACTACACACAATAAAATGAAATATGACACACCAGATCGATTAACGGGATTTCCCACAAAATCTAAAAGCGATAAGATTTTCTTCGTAAAAGATATTTATGTATATATTTTTTTGTAACAGTTATGAGTTTATTACTTTAGAAATGTTGAAAAATCAATCTAACACCAAAATATGCACTCTAAGATGAAATATGCAATTAAAATTGTTAAATAAGCTCTTAAAAATTAAAAACGACAAAATATGGAAAATATGCACTAAAAAAATGTCATTGTTTAAATCGTTATGCCAATAAACAAATTTCGTGCTCACTTAGCATATTATACAATAAACCAAAAACATATGCCATTGCATACAAATCCGCACTCTATTCATCATTAATAAAATCTTCACTATCGATATCTGTATATGAAACTTCATCATTTTTCATCCTTTAGAATATGAAATTAATTTTCGTTTTTTATTCTTTATATTATTTTCTTTTTATAATTGTAACTAGTTTAACTTTCTTTTCTCCAGACGTTATTTTTTATTTTGTTCTTTTATGATTTTTTTGATTTTTTTTTTCATTACTTATATGGATTTGACTGATGAGTTTTTTATCTTTAAACTTGGAATTTTTGCCCTAGGTCGAGGTTGAAAAAATGTTTGAAAACATTGTTGAAAACAAATTACTGGAAAAGTTTTTGTTGGCATACCAAGAACATGTATATCTATTCACCTTGGTCCAGGAGTAGGCTCTTCATTTATTGGTCCTATTCCTGGAACTTGGATGATATTGTTTTTCAAATATTTTTTCAATATTTTCAATTGGTCTTTCTTTGACTTCTGCAGAAGCAAATTAATCATGATCCGAAAAAAAATTTGGACTAAAGGGTTCTATTCCACAAGCATTAAAATATTTTATTACATTTCCTATTGTAGCAGCTCCATTACGCGTATATGCTTCGCTAAATATTTTTCCAATATATCGATCATTTGTAGTATTTCTTGGGTTATTTGTCATAAATATGTAACGAGTTTGACTGTAATACGTTTTTAGATGATGAAAAACTGCAACGTCTATTAGTTGTAACTTATGAGTAGTATTAAGAGGAAATTCAAGTATAGTAAAATTGTGTTCATGGCAAAAACGTATGGTTTGAAGAAAAATACGTGGTACGTGGTTATCCAGAATTAATAATATAGGATTTTCAGAAGCATAGGCGGAAATTAAGGGGGCTTAAGGGGTCTTCGTCCCCTCAAAACGTACAAATAGAAAAATTAGCCCCCTCAAATAATTGATCACTGCAGGTTACTGCAATAAATAATAATAAATATTAACTTTCAATTCAAATATTGTTGGAACACGAATAAAACATTTAGAGAATATTATAGAAAAAAAAGTAGGATGTGATATATTTTCTGATTTCATTGTCAAATGCCTAAGTCCATACAGCACAGAGGCACAGCATAATAAATATTTAAGAATCAATGTATATTAGTTTATTAGTACCTATATATAAACGATATCAGTTGAATCTAATGATTGGTTTCAATGCGCAGACAACGATATCTCATTATTTTCTTGGAATTGTCAATTATGTTATAAAAATAGACGAAATAGTAAATACCAATGTAAAATTTGACAATTCGAAACACACAACAGTGATATTTCTATTTCATTAGCCATTCAACCATTGTCAATTGCATCGTATGTACTGTTAAGTGTTGTTTCGTTTTTTTAACTTCGTTCAATTTTTTTTTTAAATATGTCCAAAAATGTATTTGACATATTTAATTTTAAAAAAAAGAATGTTCCGACCGTCGATATTGACCAAGTCAGAATTGATTCTGCGTTATTTGAATCATCTTCGGCTGTACATTCAGGCACGGTAAAACAATCGAATAAACATTTACAGCATAAAGGCGCGTCCACATAGTATGAAAACATGACACACAGCTCACGCGCTTGAATCATGTGTGATGTTTGCAAACATCACATACTGCACACACGTTCACCGTACTCATAGTATTTAGTGTATTTGATTTTCGTGTTGTACATGAATGAAGTAAGTTGCGTAAACACTGAACACAGTTGGATTTTCGTATTCGTCCTGAGTGGTTAATGGTATTTTGTTAAAAAATGAGTGATACGGATGATAAATTAATGATTGCTTGTGCCGCGTATGTAGTAATGAATAGTGTAGTTAAAAAAAATCAAAAACGTAAATTTAAAAAAATCGCCGATTTTGGGTTAATGAAATTTTTAAAAACCGTGTTCGCTATAGTGGAACAGACTTATTTAATGATTTGAAAATGAATAGTGCTGTTCATTTCTCAAATTTTTGTCGTATGAATGTAAATTATTTTGAAATGTTACTTCAATTAATTGGACCTAAGATAACAAAAAGCGATTCACATTTTAGGAAAACCATACCTGAAAAAGAACGACTCCTCGTAACCTTACTATACTTAGCACTGGTGATTCCATAGGCGTGCGCACGGGGTATGCAGGGTATGCCGCTGCATAGTCTGCGGCTTCATGTGAGGGGCCCATATTTATTATTAAGTTAAGAAACTTTAAATTTAATTACCGCCACAGGAAATTTAAATCAATTAAAGCTTGATAGTAATGATATTTCAATGTTGAAGGAAAAATTTAATTTGAATACTACATTTGAGTCTGAAATTAAGCTCATTACAAATATGTCTGATAGAACTTCTATTAGAGGGTCATTAACTAAAACAATTGTAGTATGGCTGAATTGGTTATCAGAAAACGACCGGAAAACAATATTTTCAAACTTCAATAAAGCTTTAACACAATTTGCAACAATATCTGTGACAAGCTGTTCGTGTGAGAAGGACATTTCCAAATTGTCTATTGTAAAGTCTAAACTTAGAAACACTATGTTACAAGAACGTCTTGATTCACTGGTGTTAATATTTATCGAGCAAAAGATGGCATCAGAAATCAATATTGAAGATGTAATAGATGAATTCAAAGCATGTGTGCCGATAAAAAGAAGACTTGAACTTTAGATTTTACGTACTCTCCATAAAATAACAACATTATAAATATGTTAAAATTATTCAAAAGCATTCAATATAGTACATACTTGATCTTAAATAAATAATAAATTTTGTTTTAATAAATATAAATCAAATTTCAAACTACTTATTTCTACAGTGCATTGTTTAATATTCTACTGTAAAACTATGTGTGATTTTAGATTCTAAGGGAAGTAAAGAAGCTCAGGGCCGTATTTACGCCTAGGCCCGTGAGGCCCGGGCCTAGGGCGGCAAATTTTTTGGGGCGGCAAATTTTGTAAGAAATAAAAAAAGAATCATATGAATGCATGAAATATTTATATGATTTTTTTTTAGATATCTGTATGTAAAATATACGGGCGCATGAAACTGAAATGTCACTAACCCGAAATCAATTTTCTCGTAATGTGAGCTATAAAGATAAGATACCTACCTAGGTATATAATAATATAAGTTGTTCCTAAAAGTAATTACGATAAAAATATAATATATATAGAAATTGGCTAAAGATATTGTGTATCCACATCGCACACGACCACAATTCATTTCAGTTTATTGTTCGTCATTGTCGGGAGTGCATATTACAACATAATATATTTAATAAATAATAATTAATAATTTACAGTATTTAGCATTTTTTCACTATGAGTGACGGTCGTAAACGTTTTAGTGGTTCAGAGTATAAAAAGCGAGCCAAAGATAAAGAATATAAAGAGAGTAAAGTTCTAAATAAAATACCTAAACTAAGTACTTTCTTTAAACCTGCTACACCGTCTTCTTTGAATGCACCTGATAATGGTCAACAACATCAACATGATTTAGAAGAGATTGAAACGAGTAAGTGCGAATCGGATTTGGTCATTAATAATTTAACAACTTCTACTTTAAATATGGATCCGGCTACATTTTATATTGATTATAATGATCCGGCTAAATGGATTATTAATGATGTAACTCGCGATTATGTGGCAAAACACGGAATAAATCAAAATTTAAATGATGATTTTACATGTTCTAAACGTGAGTATCCTGACAAAAATAGATTTTTAAATAAATCATTATTTGTTAGAACACGTATAAATGGTGAAGTACAGTCACGACCATGGTTAGTGTTTTCGAAATCTACTGGTACAGTGTTTTGTGCACCATGTCGACTCTTTGGAAGTGCACATTTATCAACATTAGTAACTATTGGTTTTAATGATTGGAAAAATGCTGTACGAAAATTAAACGATCACGAAAATTCTATTCCTCATAAAACTTCAACAGTTGCATTAATCGAAAGGGGGAAAACTGCAGGTAAAATAAACCAAGAAATTGTTTTGCAATTAGAACAAGAAACCAATTATTGGCGAAATATTTTAAAAAGAATAGTTGCTACTGTACGTTCTTTAGTAATTCGAGGGTTACCATTGAGAGGCAGTGAAGAAAAATTTGGGTCGTATCATAGCGGTAATTTCATTATGACATTAGAGCTTTTAGCAGAATTTGATCCCTTTCTATCAGAGCATATTCGCCATTACGGTAAAATCGGTAGTGGTAATACATCGTATCTATCTTCACAGACATACGGAGAGTTTATACAAATTATGGCAGAAAAAATTACAAAACAAATAGTTGAAGAAGTCAAAGTTTCAAAGTATTTTTCGATAAGCGTTGATTCGACGCCCGACGTATCCCATGTTGATCAGTTGTCTTTTATCATAAGATACATTTCAAAAGATGGTACTCCTATAGAACGATTTTTAAAGTTTATTGCCAATACTGGGCATAAATCTGAACAACTTGCTGATGCAGTTTTTGATACACTTAATCAATATAATTTGGATATTAAAAATTGCCGCGGGCAGTCATACGATAATGCCAGTAACATGGCTGGTAAATACACTGGCCTTCAAGCCAGAATTAAAGAAGTTATTCCGTTGGCCATTTATGTCCCTTGCTCAGCACATTCCCTAAATCTTGTGGGGATATCTGCCGTGGATTGCTGTGAAAAATCGACAACATATTTTAGATATCTACAAGAATTATATAACTTTTTCACAGCAACTACCCATCGTTGGGAAATTTTACTATTTTATTTAAAAAAGTCTAAGTGTGTAAAAAGTTTGTCTCAAACCCGATGGTCAGCAAGATACGAAGCGGGTAAATCTTTATGTACTTCTTGGAGTGAAATTAAAAACGCTTTACAGGCTATTATTGACGATGCCAATGAAAAACCTGTAACAAAATTTGACGCTTCAGTTCTTTTGAAACCTTTTAATACTATAGAAATGTGCTTTATGACTGTTTTTTGGAATGAAGTATTAGAAAGGTTTCATATAGTTAATAAAAAACTTCAATCAGTTAATATTGAGTTAGGAATGATTGTTGAATTATATGGATCCTTAGAGCAGTACATATCTAGAATTAGAAATAATTTTGAAGAATATGAAGGAAAAGCTATACAAATATGCGGTGAAATGCAGTACAAAAAAGACAAGCGGAGAACTGTTAAGAGAAAACGTCAATTCGACGAAACAATGAATGAAGTGATCACAGAAACAGGCAAGGAAGATTTCAGAATAAATGTATTCTTCGTTATATTGGATAAATTGAATGCTGAACTCGTAAGGCGAGGCAGTTCATATAAAAATTTATGTGTCAAGTTTGATTTTCTTACAAATATTTGTAGTTTTGACGAGGAAATAATTTCTGAAAAAACTAGGGCACTAATAGAACAATATCCTAATGATATTGAAGAATCATTTACAAATGAATGTCTTCATTTGCGTGATCATCTTTTTTTTAAATCTGATAAAAAAAGAAACGCCCAAGAACTTTGTAAGATGTTGTATACAAATGATTTAATAGATATTTATCCGAACGTCACAACAGCGTTACGTATGTATTTGTGCACGTTTGCAACAAATTGTACAGCAGAGCGGTCGTTTTCAGCATTGAAAAGAGTAAAATCGCATCTTCGTTCAACTTTGGAGTCAGATAGATTAAACGCGACATAAATACTACACATAGAATCTGAGATGCTTCGAAGTATAAATTATGATGATATAATCGACGATTTCGCGTCTAAAAAAGTTCGTCGTAAAATGTTATAGATAACATAGGTTATGATTAGGTATAAGTTTAACTATTAAGTATTACTAGGTATAAGATTAAAGATTATTAAGATTATTTTAAGATTAAGATTCAAAATGTATACTGATAATGCCTAATTAGGATTTATAATTATTATTTGTTTTGTTTATAATGACTATTGACCTAATTTCTTTAAAATGAAATAAATTTATTTGTAATAATTACAATTTTTTTTTCTTGGGGTAGAGGCGGCATATTTAAAAGGGCCTAGGGCGGCACTTGTTCTAAATCCGGCCCTGAAGAAGCTAAGTAGTATATATGCAAAAACTTAGATTGTGACTTGAATCTCATATGCGTTAAAAAAAAATGCTAATACATTAAGGGAAGATTAGAAAATTTATTTGTGAGGGGCCATATATTTCTTATTGCATAACCTGCGAATAAAGTTTGCGCACGCCTATGGGTCAAATAATGTAAATACATATGAGATTCGTTGGCGTTGTGTAAAACGTTCGTGTTCTGCTACGTTATATACTTTTGGTTATTTCCAAAAAATTTTGGAAAACAAAGAATATTGCCTTCTTGTGGTTTTTTTTGGATAACGCTAAATGACACTAAAATATAAAAATATTAAAATATTATAATCATTGCCAACTTAACTATCTAAGTAACTTAACTAACTAAGTAGTCTAAACTACTCTGGGCGAAACGGGAATCATATAAAAACAAAATTTGGGCGAAACGGGCAGGGTCATTTTTGGGCGAAACGGATCCCACCCCAAATAGAGCTTGGCCCGTAGGACAAGTTTGTAAAATGGTTCATTGAAATACCATGGCGTTTTAATTATATAGCCAAATTATAATATAGTTTACATCAAGAATTATGTATACGAGTTATTTTCATACGATTATTAGTATTATATTATGTAAATATTCGTTAACACTTACAAATTTAATATAATATTATCATTTTTACCCTGTACTCATTTCTGTTCAAATGTTTATGCGTGTATCGAATAAGTTTGGATAACATTAAACATGGGTAAACATAGTGCAAAAATACATAGTGTTTAGAGAATATAGTGAAAAGAAACGTAATAAAATCATAATTAAAAAATCATGTAATTATTGCAATTGGACAACAGTAAAAAATGCAACTCGTCAACTAAACCACATTTTAGATTGTTGTAAATGCCCTAAAAACATTAAAGATGTCTTTAAATCTGATGCAACTTATTCAACTGATATAAGTATGTGGAACAAATTTTAGTTTTATTTTATGATTTTATCACAAGGTAACTTAAAAACTGTTTTAAATGCACGGATACTCACTTTTTTATTGCTAGATGTAGGTTTTTAATTACCTACTAGGTAGTAAAATATAGGTACAAAATTATCATTTATCTATGAATTTAAAAACTTTTTAACGTCACTTTACATATAGTAATCATGGTCATATATGATGACTAGATACTCAGATATTTAATGTAATAATTATTTATGGAACATTAGAGTAGGTACCTACTCCTATATATTGCTATATGGCTATATATACCTATATGATAGCTATATATAGTAAGTACCTATTATTTACATTAATTATTTATCAACCCTTATTGTTTTTGTAACTTAACATACTGAAATTTTATAGTGTTAAATCTTACTGTATTTAAATCTTAACATGTAACTTTCTTGACAAAAAAAATTTAACTAATAATAAACTTTAACAATTAAAATAAAACAAAATAAAATTAATTTAATGACTAATGGGTCTTATTAATTTGTTCTACCTAAAAAATGTGAAATATTGATAAAAATGAAACATATATAAAAGAAAAACAATTTTTTTTAAATACTGAAATATTTCACAATCTTATATTTCATGAAATGTTCAAACACTAATTATATTACGTTTAAAATAAAAATCAATTAAAATCCTTTGTGTGAAAATGTTGGCAATCATTGGAATGTATATTTTTGCATATGAAAAAGCACTTATAATAAATTTAAAAGTCTTACTTTTAATAACAATTATAATACTCAAAATAACTTAGGTATATCAATAACGATGACACATGATCAATTTATTTGTTTTCGTGAAGGTGTGTTATTATGGTGACGGTACATAATTACATAATTGAGTTTGGTTTTCGACCATGGTCGAAGCGTTTGAATGTCACATTTATCCGTCCAGCGGGCGGTAAGATGGGAATCCCATAGTGGCGGCCAGTAAAGTAGAAATCCCAAAAAGTGCGTGGTGGGAGGGAAAGTGGAAATCCCTAGAACACCGTATAGTAAAGTGGAAATTTCCAAGAGCGCTAGCCCAGTAGAACTAGAAACTCAAATGTATACCACGGTCCGTACAAAACATAAACTGTCGGTTAAATCTTATACACACATCACAAACTCCTCGTACGACTCATAAACATTTAAACATATTTCGTTTTCACTGTTCCCACACAAGTGCGTTGGACGTTACGGATAAATTTGTTTTGCGTGATTTATATAATAATTCGAATTCGAAAAGAGATCATTCGCACAAGTGTCACGTCGCCGTTTAAATTATCCCATTTCGTGTTAACCGGAGCACCCGATAACGGTGTCGGCGTGTGATGTTCAAGAATTTTCGATCGGCGCGTTATCGTGATACGATTATCATCGGTCCGTGGACGCTATTACTCCGGGACTTTTTTCCGTCGAAACTTTCTCTGCGAACGTCCGATTCGTCGTTTTTCCCGTGCCACTGGCCGTGTGTTTTTGTGGTTGCGGCATAGCACGGTGGAGTCACCATCTCTGGAGACAACTTCGTATGTATGACGACTGTTCGAACCGTAGCTGACCCGTGTCCGCGAAATGTTCTCGGTTATTGTCGTGCGCGGTGAAGCAAGTTATTATAAATCGAGACCGACGCCGTTAATCAACCGATTCTTCTCCCGGTTGTGGCGTTTGTCGCACGTGTGAACACGATCGCGTGGGCATAACCACTCGAACGCCAGACCGTCCAAGGTATGTTCCGTTATATTTGTTAAAAATATCATTTTTTTTTTTTTTTTACGATTTGTCTTGTTATGTTATTATAATGCGTTTGGAGCATATGTGATTTTGGTAGTGATGTCGTACGCGATCAACCAAACTTGTTTTCAAGTAGTGCGCAACTATCCAAATCTACCAATAATAGTATTTAATTTTCGTATTATTTTCATCTTTATTATTATTATTATCATTATTAGTTCTGAAAGGGATTGTTATATATATATTAGGAAAATTCTATCTTTACACAAAGAAAACGCACAAGAATTAACTCTTAATATAATATAAACAATTAATAAACATTTATTCAGTAGAATATACATATAAACTTAGATCACCAAAACGACATACATATAACGACAACGCACTCTTCGCTCAACGGTCGTCCGCGAACTACACTCTTTCTCTTTCCGTCACTCCCGACCGTACTCCCATCGCAAAGGCAACAGTGCCAGCACATTTACAATATTTTCCACTCCTTCCCTTTTTTTTTTTTTTTTCATAACATTCGGTCTTCCTGACCCTTGAGTGTCCTCACTCACATTCACGCTTACCATTTAAATCTCTCCAAATTTTAATAATTATATAAACATTTCTCTTTTTTTTTCTTCTTTTTTTTTTATACATAAATAACAAATTAAAATAAGTAATTTAATAACAAGTAAAAAAAAATAATAAAAATAGTAAATAATAATAATAATAATAATAATAATAATAATAATAGTAATAATAATAATAATATCAACTATCTCATCGCTTCATATTGTAGCTACCATGCCACACTGGTGGTTTACGGTTCCTTGCTGGTCGTCTCGGTTCTCCAGGATCATGGTCCATTCCCGTGATAGTTTCCTTTCTCTCAAGTTCTTCCATCGATGATCGTTCTTCTTCCTGGTCTTCTGTTGTTGTCTCTTCCGCTTCGTCATCGGTTTCGGGTAGATGATAACCCTTTATGTGTGATACATGTACTGTGGTGGAATACCGTCTGCCATTTTCAGCCTTCAGTCCTGCAACTCGGTAAACATCTTTGGATGCCACCTCTGTGACTACCAAAGGTCCACGGTATTTTGACTGTAACTTGGTGGAATCTCCGGTTACATCTGGTGATCTTCTTATAAAAACCAAGTCACCTACATTGTATATAACTGATTTAGCATGCCTGCTGTCATATCTCTCCTTCCATCACTGTTGTTCTACAGTAATCTTCTCATGAATGTTGTTTTTGAGTCTTTCAGTGTCATCCCATGTATCCTCTGCAATCAAATGATGTAGTATGCTATCCTTAAAACTTGGTCGATAACCAAATAGTACATGAAAGGGTGTATCCCCAAGTGTTTTATTATACGCGCTATTTAACTGACATTCAGCCTCCAATATAAGTTTATCCCATTTATTGTCACATTCCATGTTAGCCTGCAAGACTGGTATCAGGGTACTATTGACCCTCTCCACCTGTCCGTTAGATCACGGGTGTTGCACTGACTTTAGGATGTGTTTGATCCCATGTTGAGAGCAGAAGTTCCCAAACGCCCTGGATGTGAACGCCGTCCCTCGGTCGCTGATAACCCGTTTAGGCGAACCATATGTTAGAATGAACTGCCGCAAACTGTTAGTCACTCCTTCAGTGCCGCAATTTCTAACTGGGTACAATTTCACAAATTTAGTAAGATTATCAATTAACACTAGGGTATACCTATTTCCTTTCGTTGACTTGACAAAAGGGCCTACATGGTCTAAATTAACCGTTTTAAAGGGGCGCTTTCCAGGCTCGATCGGATTCAGTTCTCCCGGTTGTCTTCCCCGTGACACCTTCGTTAAAATACATTCGGGGCAGCACTTTATGTGTATACGTACATAACGCCGCATCCGTGGAAAGTAGTATTTTTCTCGTATCTTGAGGACAGTACGTTCCACAGAGAAATGTCCAGCTAGGTCGTAGAACCGCACCACGATACTCTTTCGCATGGAGTTTGGTACTGCCCATAACTTTCTGATGTTCCCATCAACATTGACCCTTTTATATAGCAATCCTTTCTCTAGACAATAGTCCTTGACTAATTCAGCTTCCGATTGTGTACGACTTAAATCCTCTCGACTTAAGATCTCCACGATGTGTTTCAGGGCAGCATCAGTCCGTTGCATCGCCAGAACCTGTTCTTCTTCACTCATAGTAATAAGCACCTCTAACCGTTTATCCAGCACCTCCACATCGGTGTCCTCTGAAGGGTTAATCGGCGCTCGACTTAACGCGTCAATGTGTTCCATCTTGGTCCCTGGAAGTGTTCAATTTCAAAATCAAATTCACTCAAAAGGTTTGCCCATCTTGCGATTTGGGGTTGAACGGTCTTTTGGGTATTTAGATGCACTATCACTTGACAGTCGGTCATAACTATAAACTTTATATCTATAAGATATTGACGTAACCTAGTCATGCTCCAAACTATTGCCATTAGTTCCAGTCTGCTAGAGTGGTAGTTTTCCTCCGCCGAGGTGGTTTTCTTCGATACAGCGTGTACTAGATGTAAGTGTCCGTCGTCACCACGTTGAAGTAACATACCACTCATCCCGACTATACTGGCATCGCAATGTAATTCGGTGTGAGCTGTCGGATTGTATAGTTGCAATATAGGTTTACTAACCAGTTTCTACTTCAGAGTTTGAAATGAAGTCTCTTGTGATGTTGTCCAAGTAAACGCTACCTTCTCTTTCAGTAATTCACTGATTGGTCGTACCAGTTGCGCATAATGTGTGATAAATCTTCTGAAGAATCCGCATAGACCCAAAATTTTTTGTACTTCCTGTTTGTTTTGTGACCTTGGAAAATGCTGTACAGCTACCATCTTCTGTTTACTCGGACGTACTCCGTCGGCCGATAGCATAAATCCAAGATATGCCACCTCAGGAAACCCAAAATAACACTTACTCAATTTTAGGGTCAAATTAGCTGACTTCAGCGCATCTAATACTTGTCTCAGATGCTTTATCATGTCATCAAACGACATAGAAGGGACCAAAATATCATCTAGATACCACATTGCTACTTTATTCTTGAGTGGATGTAATATTCGTTGAATGAGGCGTGAGAATTCGTACGGTGCATTAATTAAACCAAAAACCATTCTTTCAAACTGGCCGGATTCGTTTGGGGTTATGAATGCTGTCTTTTCTTTTGCTGATTCAGACAGTGGTACTTGCAGATATCCCGAAGCTAAGTCCAGCATGGTAAACATTTTTGAACTGTATAGGGCCTCTAGGTGTTGTTGTATCATGCATAAATACATTATAACTATAACTATATTAACTAGGTTAAGTAAACATTAAACAATCATTTGCAATAGGTAAAATACATGTAGGTAATATGATGAAATATATGTAGTATAATACAAATTAACAATCAGTAAAATTTTAAGCATAGTCAGTAAGTATAATGTAACTAGGTTAGATTTAATATAAATACTATCGTAAGTGATTTTGTAAGAGAGGATGATAAAAAGGACGGAAGGAGTCGTTCAGGGAGAATTGGCTGCAAACGAGCGTTCTCGTCGTTCGTCCGGGCACTTTGTGTGTATGTCGATTGCTACGAGAAGTCGAAGTGGTAATAAAAGTGCTTATATTAATTAATGTTTTGTTTTTTTGGTGTACGTCCTTAATCGGCGTATACGACAGTGGCGCCCAACGTGATTCGTAATCCACTACCCGAATTTCTTTAACATTTTGTGTGTTTTACACATATCACGTTTTGAACATTTTTCCATCAGATTGAACTTTCACGGCGGGAAGTCTACGAGCAATCAGGTCCATCATTTTGCTGTTTTACACACTCGAGGTGATATTAGTGTTTGGTTTCAATAAATTTGTATACATACGATCTATAATTACGAATAATTTTACGTTTATTAATGTATAATTTTTAGTGTTAATTAAATTATGTCTTAATTTTAGAAAGGGTAATAATTATTTAATTAGTTTTATATTAAAATATAATTAATTTAGTACCTAGTAGGAATTGCTGTTTAACACTTATAATACATTTTTCTTACAATAAATTTAATAAAACTTCTTAATCATTTAAATTAATTGGGATTTAGGTATATCATTTCAGTCAAAATTAGTTAATTATAATTAAACACAGTTAATATGTTTAAGTATAGATAGTTACACAATTCCAACCTAAACACTACGCACGTCGCACACGCAAACATGACAAATATCAAACTACGCGAACACGAACGTAATTTCGCATCCAACTTCTGAAATGTTATATATATTAGGAAAATTCTATCTTTACACAAAGAAAACGCACAAGAATCAACTCTTAATATAATATAAACAATTAATAAACATTTATTCAGTAGAATATACATATAAACTTAGATCACCAAAACGACATACATATAACGACAACGCACTCTTCGCTCAACGGTCGTCCGCGAACTACACTCTCTTTCTTTCCGTCACTCCCGTCCGTACTCCCATCGCAAAGGCAACAGTGCCAGCACATTTACAATATTTTCCTCTTTCTCCATTTGCCCCCTTTTTTTTTTTTTTATAACAGGATATACAAATATTATTTAACTATTATTTTTATAAAATACCTTATACTTTTTTTTTTTTTTTAACTAGAAATATACAATCTGTGCCCGTAGGCACAATAAGAATATGTAATAATTGATTTTTTTTTTTTAACATGAAATACGTGAGGGAAGAAGCCATCCAGTGATAACACTATCTGTGTATATGGAAAAGGAGGTTGATCTGAAGCATATATATTATATAATATCGGAGAAAGTATACCACCTTGTGTTACTCCTGCATTATGAGAGGGAAATCGAGTGCATTGATACAGAGCCCGTGATTTACGTTTGTTAGTTATTAAGAGACGAATGTGTTCAGGAATTGAAGGAGAATAGTTTTTACGCGGTTTAAGTGTAGTGCTAGCATCCCACGCTGCTGTTTGGATTAAATTTATAAACTTATTTACGGGATCATCAATTTCTTGGGTGGATTTTAGGCTAACCTTGAGGACAATGTTTTGGTTGACCAAGTCATGGAATTTTTGTTTATCAGTAGTTGGGTGAAACAGTTTAGGGGTTGAAGGACAGATTGGTAGAGTAGCACTAGCAGTCAGAAGTACTGCTGAGTGATCCGAGGTAGGTTCAAGAAGATTAATAGTCGTGTAGAATATGTTATACGGTGTATTTATTACAAAAATGTCTAAAATATCCGGTTTTTTTGCGTAGGAAGTTGGGCCAATATGTTGGACCTGATGGAGCTTGAATATTGTACCCTTTTTGGTTTATAAAGTTATGAAGGACCACGTTTCTAGGATTATTCGTACGACAGCCCCAGTTATGAAGTTTGGCATTGTAGTCAACGCCTATTATAAAATTATGCTAAGAGTGCTAAAGAAATCGACATAATTTTGGGTAGTTAAGCCATGACGTGGTGGGGAATATATTGCTGCTATTGTAGTTAGAATGTTATTTAGATGTAGTAATATGGCACAAGACTGTAAATAAGGTTGGCAGAAGTTTGGAAGAGTTTGGAATAATATGGAGGATTTAACGTAAATCACAGCACCTCCATGAGCAGTATTATCTGGGTGATATGTTTTTAAAAGATTGTACCCAATTATGAGAACATAAGAATATTTGGTGAAGTGAGTTTCTGATATTAGAGCTATATCAATACGTTTTTCTTGGAGTACCAGCTGTAATTCGTTTACATGATTTTTGAGACCATTTGCATTGAATAAGAGGATAAGAAGGGAATTGTTTGTGAGAGAAGACATTATTTATCGTCAAAAAGTTTTGAAATTACTTTAGTTAGTAGGGCGATTAGAAGATTTATTAATTGCTTAAATTCATCAATAAAGTTTGACATTATTTGGTTAATGTTTGGACCCAGTGGTAGATCAGTATAGTTGGGGTGTGAGTTAGAGGTAGCTTGGGCGTACGTATGCGTCAAGACAGAAGGGTTTATTGAGGAGGCTTTCACTAAATGGGTATCTTTTACATTAGAATTTTTAGAATTAAAATTAACAGTTAACTGGTTACTTGGTTTTGGATTTTTTCGTCGTTGAAGATCTCTATAGTCAGAGCAGCCTTTATAGTTTGATGGGTGTTCTTCAGAACAAAGAGCGCATTTTGGTGGGACATCTTGGGAATTTGGACAGGCCGACGACGTATGAATTGCACCACAGCGAACACAACGAGCCGAATAACCACAATATGATTTTGTGTGCCCATATTCTTGACAATTTGTACATTGGCTTATCATTTTAGGTTTATATGGTTCTTCTACTTTAATTCTTGTGTGGAAAAGTCACGAAAGTTTAAAAATATCATTGGATTGGTTGGATGGTTCAATGTCCACAAAGAATAGTGGAAGTGGGTGCTTGTTTATCTTGTGAAGTACTTTCGAAACTTACCTGACATCGAATAGACGTTGTTCGAGCTCAGATTTTATTAACTCTGTCGACGTAGTTGGATATAAGTTACGAATGACAACTCGTAAAGGCTTGTCTTCTTTCAACTGAAATGTGTGAAATTCGGCTTTTTCTTTTAAGAAGTAGACCAGTGTTCTATAAGACTCTGGATTAGCTGTCATGATTTTGAGGCGGTCAGTCGAGGCTTTGCAGTAAAAATTATCAACACCAATCAATTCAATAAGTTTTGTGCACAAGCTGGTAAATTCTATTACGCCCCTAATACAAATTGGTGGGAGTAGGGGAGCTTTAGTTCCAATGCTAATGGATTTGATAGGATTTTGGAGAACATCAGAAGCGTGGGTATCATTCAACTGAGACTTCGAAGATGACTGTACAGGATCGATTTGAGATAGTATCTCGTATCGATTAGTGGTAAAAAAAAATTGTTTGTTTTTATTTATCGTTGTTTTTGGCGAGTTTTGTTCAGAAGAACTAGAATAGTTCCTTTTACCATCATTATTTTTTAAATCTATAACTACGGTCCATCTGTCATTCGAGTTATCGTCCATATGCGTATTATCGTCCATACTATTATCGGCTACTTGAACGCTGTTGATAGTCGACTGTTGATTGCGAGAGTTTGCATTATTGAGATTATTTTGGTTGTTTTTGATTTTATTATTATTTCTGTTTGATTGCGGCATATTAGTGACTAGTGTAGAGGTTGAAGTCGCAACCGCCGTGCGGCACGGTTACGACACGTGATGTAACGACGCACGATAGAACGAACGCGATAAGACGACGTTTAATGACAATATTATAATAAAGTTAGTTTTCCATTTATCTTATAGGAAGGAAAAATAGCTTTACATTTCGTTATTAAAGGTAGATTTTTGCTGACTAAACATAAGTATGTTTATAAACAGTTTTACAACTATTTGGTACAAAAATTGAGCGAAAACAATATAAGAATTAAACGAAGGAGGAGCACGACGCTGATGCGTACGTTACGGACGCCACACGCGAACTGACCTTATACTAAAAATGTTTTCATGTCTGAAAGAAAATCGTCAAATATTGTATCTATGGTCCATAGACTATGGATGGATGAAGTGATCGCCACCACTCTTCTTTCAACTGCCTTTTGAGTAAAGATGAAGCTCGGTTTACTTTTATATCGTATATTTTCTTCACAATACGCCTTATTGTCTAACGAGTAGAGGCGGCGATGGTGGCGATGTGTCTGGGCGTCTGACTATCGTATATTTCATATTATGTATTATATATTTTATCTTATCGTATTAATTGAACCATAAAAGGGAAGTCATGAAAACGTACAAATATACAGTCGAAAATTATCTTGGCACTGCTCGGCGCTCAGAATAACCAGTAGCAGTGGCGTATTTACGGGGGGGGATATGGGGGATAGATCCCCCCCCTTGACCTTTTTTTTTTTAGGTAGCTATAAGTTGTCTCATTTTCTCTAATATTCTTAATATGATATTACTTTCAAGCATGTATGTTTTCTGTTTTCTAAATGTTCTAGTCGTGGTAATTGTACCGCTCTGATAGTCTGGTATACTAATCTCCACTAATCGTTTATCGTTGGCGGCATGTACGACTATCAGGCAACAAAAACTATACCTATATTATGGTGTATTGTATTTTGTACGTTTCTGCGAATTATTTTTCATGCAAGAGTGTTTATAATAAACCCGATAAGCAATCGGTAAACAAAACAAAATGACCATGAAGACCGTGGATTAACCATAGGGCGGCCGGGCGGGTTTATTTTTAGAAAATTTGTTACTAATAGATTTATGGCTAATGTATAGCTATATATATATATATTTTATCGTATGATATCGTGATTCGTTAAAAGTAGATATGTACGGTCGTTGGTCGTTGACGGATAGCAACGCCGCGCCATTCTGAGTACTGACTTACTGCCGAATTGACTATTGATCGACTTTATTTTTTGCGTCTTGTAAGTTGTAACTGTGAAGTTTTAAGACAATATGAGTAATACTCAAAAACAAAAAAAAACTTTATTTTCTTATTTTAGTACAAATAAAAAAATTTGTTTGGAAAATGATGAGGTAATTATAAAGATTAATTCTTATTTTGCCTTGATCCTTGATTCTTTTTAATTATAAAAACGGTTAATGTATCAAGCAGGTTATTGGAAAAAACAAAATTGGAAATATGCCTAAAGAAATTGCAATACCTATATTTAAATTTACTGTATTTTTGAGCTGATACAGGTCATTTTTTCGGCCGAACTTCAGCAACATTACTTACCAATTCTCCTGGTGATGTTACAACTAGTGATGGGGATAATCGAATGATTTTAATAATCGAAATAATGACAACAGACCATTTACCAAAAGAAAATAAATTAAATTATTCGAAAAATTGCGTGTCTTACTCATTTCCCATTGGGTACTAAATTAAGAAGTTGACTGTCCATCAGTATTGTATTGTAATTGCTAAAAATAATAAAATTACTGAATTTAACTGAAACTACAGGTACCTATTTGATAAGGGGCCCAGGTCTTATAATTTTTGAAAGGACCTATCGGGATTTTCCTGGTATCCCGGTGGGCCAGTACGCGCCTGTATGAGCTCAATTTTTATGATATCGATATCACGAAAACTGCTTTATAAAGATCACATATATAGAAATATATAATATACCAAAAATAAAGTTTATAAGGTTCACGTAATAATGATTGTCATAAACTGGGGAAGAGCCAGTGTTTCAAAACTTATAATAAACGATGAACGTGTATTTTAAAGAGAATATTATCTGATTTCTGAGTACAAAATAGTAAATAAAAATTTATAATTTACCGATTTTAGCATTTGATCATCGGACAAAGAATTGTCGACTTTTTAAAATGTCTTAGAGTAGGGCATTTGCCATAGTCTGTCCCTCCCCAAATGACGCCCCTGGGAAGTCGCGTTGAACGCTCTTACGGGTATGGAACACGGTCCTCGGCATGGTATAAGGATCGGCTGAACTAGGATTTGAACAACGTCCGTCCTTGTGTTCCTTCAGCACGTCTCGTCAATATTTGCGAGCCCGGGGCTAATTGAGGACACGAGCAAGCGTCTCGAAGCGTACCGAAAGCATATACGGCCTACTCGCAGTGCTGCAGCGGCACTTCGTCCGTTCATCTATGCGCGTGCGCACGGCGAGGATGGGTACCTGCTGGGGCCTACCCACACGCGAGGGTAAGTCTGCCCACGCGCACCTTGGCGGTATTGCGACGGATACACGTACGCGGCACGCACATGCGTAACACTGCAACGTAACGGTACAAAACGATAATTATTATTACACACGCGTGCCCGTACGGTGTGTGCACCGTGTACCTGCGCGTAGTAAAGGTACGCTCTTACGTGTTATTGTTGTTGTGCGCGCGTGTGCTGTGTGTCGGGAACCGACGGTCCGACAAAACAATCTGCACGTGCACGGTACACCGGCAACGTGTACCGCCAGTGGCACACACCTCATGGGTCAATGGGGTCAGTCGTCCCTCCCGAAAAAAATTGGTTAAAAATATTTGTAATTTTCTAAATGTTATTTCAATTTTGAACGTGTGAAACTTGATTGGACCTAGGCTCACGTGCTCAAGTGTTAAGTTCCACTACCTTAAGCTCCAAAATTACCTTTATTTGGAGTTGCTTTGCTAATGTTTATGGGTAATGGGTGGGTGGTCGGTATTAATATAATGTATTCGACCCATGTCGGTAAGACGAGTGTGCGCCACTGTGTACCGCTATCTTTGTCGTCACAACGTTCAACAACGTGCAGTCCGGCGGGGGTAGGTGTCCGTGTACCTGCCTACTCACGGAGTGCACGTTCGCCTACGCGGCTAAGGCGTATGTTCAGATGATATTGCGAAGCAGCCAAGACAAGGGTTATGTATTTGTATGTTCTGAGTCTATCGGAAAACCCAATATATTTTCTGAGTCCGTTTTTATTAAAAAAAAAAATAAGGTGGTTAATTTCTTATTTAAGCTAAGATCAATTTTTTTTTTTTAATGGACTCAGAAAATACATTGAGTTTTTCAATGGACTCTGAACATACAAATACATACTACTGGGGTCCATCTCCGGATGATATCGGAGACATATTGTGTCAACCAGAACGACCAGAACCGGGCAATATATTATAACTGAGCGGAATGTTTCAATACCTAAAATCGTTCACGGTCTCCTGTGAGAATAAACCTCACTGTTCGAATAATAATATACTTGATGCGGAGAAAATGATAGATGTAAGAAATAAAAAGTTAAGGCGCGTGCATCCCCGTGCAAGACGCTCTCGGATTTACATCATATTTATCACGTTTATACACTTTCAAAGGACATCCACACTAATAGTCACTCAGTTTGTCATATTGGATATTGTAAAGTAAAAGAACAATTTGTAATAAATTTATTTTTGTGTGCTCTAGACACATGCCTATATTCGCTAGCTATTATTATGATTTGCACCTATTGTACTATGACTGCTATATGTATGTGTTAGTGAATCGTAATCAGTAATCGCAACTGCGTGCACTGTTCTTGTGGTACCAGCCGCAAGTACACAATACAATACACTTTAACAACAATATCGTTACTTTGTCAATGAAAGGAAGGGAAAAACAGTTATTTCGGACAGACGGCCACGGACCTCGCTTATTATAGTAATAATAATAATAAATAATATGTAGAGCTGTACAATGTGAGGCGGAATTTATGACAATGGTGCGCGCGCGTATACGCGCGGTGCTTACCATATGTCCTTTACAAGGACAATGATTGCACCGAAATTGCGTTTCTTCCTGCTGCATTAGGCAGTCGCACAGGAAGTAAATATACATGTGTTTACCTTGTGCTCAACAGTGTGTATACCTTACGTATGTATTCATTTATATATGATACATATATATATATATATATCACTCGTATATTATCTACGGTACAACGTGGCTGTGCAGTATTCGAAAAATACGTGCACATATAAGTACACGAATATACATCACGTACATAATAATATTATATATACTATATAGTATTTCGAAGTGTATGAACGTGTGCTTGTGTGGCGTATTAATGTGTATGTGTGTGTACGTAACGTAAAATAACAATATTATTATTGTGGCCACCGGAAGCACGCAGCGACGGCACACTATTGTTTTAGGACGACAGACAATAAAAAAAATGAAAATAAATTAATAATAATAGTAAAAAATATGTATATAATATCACAAGTGTTCACATTGTGGTAGGCCGGCAGCGTGTGTGGGAAGCAGCGCACACTCACACAAACGGTACTTTGAAAGAAGAGCGGTGCAGTTGCATTTGCACGCTGTAAAACATCCCTCCAAACAATAGTAACCCGTTTACTGCTTGGAAAACGAAAGAAAAGACCCACCCCCGCTGGTTATTTTTTTGATTCTTTTTGTGAAAAAATGAGCTTCTAAAAAACAACGTCGAGACGTATACTATCTAGACGAATACAGCCGTTGGTAGCGACTGCAGATAAAGTCGACACAGCTATTTCCATACCTGTGCAATCATAATTTAACGAGTGTTCAAGAGGTGCAATGTACCAGAGTCTTAGATTCAGGTCCTAGATTTTCTTAATGATTTTAAATATATTGTTACACAACATAACAAAAACATTTTAGTATCAAATACTGAATAATGATTTAAAAAATTATATAAATATTTAACCAAATTGTTTATGAGACATTAATTTATTTTTAATTCATTCATACTACCTCTCCGATCCACCAATGGCCTTCCTTTATCGATAAATAACAATATAATTCCTCAACATGATAACACTAAATATTTAGGCGTCTATTTAGACAAAAAACTAAATTGGGCCTACCACATAAAAAACAAACGAAAATCATTAAACCTACGTCTTCATTCTCTGAGACATCTTCTCCGTTCTAATATGCCACTTAATATAAAACTTAATGTATAAACAAATTATACGCCCAGCCATGACATACGATATTCAAATTTGGGGATCCGCGAAAAAATCAAATATCTCTATCCTTCAATCCTTTCAATCAATTAACCTACGAATAATAACAGGAGCACCATGGTATGTTAGTAACCAAACTCTTCACAAAGACCTAGAAATTCTAACACTTCCTGAACTTGCTTCTTGCTATTTTAAAAAATTCCACAGTGACACACAAAACCATCCTAACCCTCTAATATCTAATCTCCATAATTCCTCTAACCCTATTAACTCATTACGGCGACTTAAAAGAAACTGGGCTAAAGACCTTCTCTAACTCATTTTAGCACAAATTTTAGTTTCACAATTTTATTTATTATTCTTTTTTTTTTTTTAAGTGGTGTCAATGGGCTCCTTCTTCATGCACGATATTCATGCGTTGTGACATATTGTTCAGACATTTTTACTTATTGTATTATGTATACAGATTGTAATATTTTCTTAATAAAAAAAAAAATAAATAAATAAATTCATTCATACTATTATTATTATTATTATTGTATTATTTTAACGTGCATTTAAAAATTTTTATATGATATACGTACATTTATTTTCCCTCCGATTATTAGTTATTCTAATTACCTAATCTTGGTTTACCAAAACTTAAATCTATAATCACTGAATTGTTCACAAGAGTCGTTAGCGCGTATAACCCGATACAGGTTTAAGTTTTTGCGCGCGTCGTATACGATGTACACATTTATGCGATTTAACCATGCGCGTAAGCATAGTGGTCAGTGTAATATGTATGTATTACATCCGAGAGGGGTGATCGGACCGAGTGTTCATAACGCGTAGTTTTGGTGGTTTCACTGGAGTGTATGCTAAACATACCAGACAGGAACTAATCGATGTATTATAATATATACATGCATGGTATTAATACCGGTCAGTCTTTCCGTTTCCATAGTTGTCCATGCATTTGTAATCGATTATTGATTATAAGTGTAACATCCATTTAGTGTAATCGTAGTTTTTACGAAATGGATATCCAATTCATGAACTTAGACCATACCGTGTATGTCATTTTTGGGTACATGTAATGGACATTTATTTTGACCATTTCGGGAAATGGATAGCCGTATTTTACACTGTACGTATTTTTTTAAATGTTTATATTAAACGAATAACTTTTTGTGAAATCGAAATTCAATTAAGATATTATATTGTATAAATGTATTTCTATATTTAAAAAAAAAAAAAAAAACTGTTATACAAATAATCTGAAAAACTTTAACTATTATAATTCGTTATTATTTACATTGTTTATTATTACAATTTGAAGTATTATGACACCGATAATTTCACTAAACAGAAGCTTTAAAGCAAGTACACAGTGTTTCAAAAGTCTTCATCCGATTACGAACTGATATAGTTCGGCAACAGTTAATCGCAGGTTAATGACCGATGTATTAATGGAAAGATTATATAACTAAGTTTATTTTTAGTTATTTCGTTGATAAATTTGGCACCGTAATGGTTAGTGAACTAGGAACCGTTAGTTTGTTTCGTTATGACGACTCCACAACAGAAAGCGTTTTACGTCCTACGTTTCAATAAGTGCGAGTCGACATTAACCATTCAACGTGATTTTCGAAGAACTTAGGGAACTGAAGCTCCTACTACTCAAAGGATTCGACGTTGGCACCAAACGTTCCAAGGAAGTAGTTGTTTGTGTGCACAGAAACGCTCAGGTCGACCTCGTTTCTCTAACGGAAACATCGAGCATGTTCGACAGTTTTGTTCGAAGTTCATCCCTGGTCACCACATTTCCCTGACCTCACAGTATGTGATTTTTTTTTATGGGGCTACATAAAAGATAAAGTGTATGTACCACCATTACCTACAACTTTGGAAGAGCTTAAAATTAGAATCAAAGATGCTGTTCATGCCGCGATATCAGATATGATCAGCAACGTTTGGGAAGAATTTGATTACCGTATAGATGTGTGTCGGGTAGCCGGTGGGGGTCATATTAAACATTTGTAACCAAAGTAAATAAAACTTGACTATTTTAAGAATATATTTTACTTTATTTTACCCTTATATCTTCATTTTTAATATAAATATAAATTTTTGAAATTGGATGAAGACTTTTGATACACCGTGTATATTTACTAGTTATTTATTGTCCTTTACACACACAACTAGAAAATCCTTGTCCCCCCTCCCCCGAAATGTAACCAAGTATTTCACGTAAAGTTATGACTCTATCATAATCAACCTCTTCAGTTTAAAAAAAATTATATGCTACAAATTTTACATTTGCAGAACTGTATCATACTTTTATTAGCCAATAAATAGTTCTAAGTTGATGAAGCTAATGTTCATTTTGATTGATAATTACAATAATTACATTGGCAGGAACTGATGAACCTCTGTCTACTTTAGGTACAGCTACCAAAATACAATTACCAATTTTAAAATTAGGAACATTTGCTTTGCTGACCTGTAAACAATTTGTTCAGGTAGCACGGCACACCTCCCAATTTCTGCATGTGATATATTTTTTTTTTTAATTTGAATCTGTTATTGTTTAAGAATATTGTTCTACAAAACAAAAGAATTTATATTTTATAAAAACCGTATTATAATTTAATTCAACTAGGAATGGTTGCCATTTGGAAATAGATTTTTCAGTTGAAATGAGTTTCTCCACACTTCGGAGACTAAAAACCTGGCTTCATTCAATGATGACTGAAGATAAACTATCAGCATTATGTCTAATTAATGTATATCATAAAATAGATATTCTAGATCAAATAGATCATATTATTGATATTTTTGCCAATTTTAAAAATAGACGACTTGAATTTGTGTTGTAAAAATTGTTGTTTTCTTTTTGTTATAAGATTTTGTAAAATTATATATTCCCCCCCCCCCCTAACCAAGGCTTTGGAGCCGCCTCTGCATGTACTTCGGTTATATTTTTATCTGCAAAAGACTATTATAGAGCGATAGCATTGACACTGACACTGATGACTATTTCCCTACTACGCTATTAAAGTAGTAAGTAGGTGCTTAACATAAATACGTTTTAATTATATCAACATTGCAAATACGTTACTATTTGTGATGCTAAAAATAACATTAAAGCATTGATTATATGACTTACGCGTCTACAATTGTACAAATTATTACATTTATGTATACCTGTGTATGTCTCAGCTTATCGGAGAAACATATTTATGTGTGATTACGTAATCCTTGAAATGTTTTTTCAAGAATTTGACATGGTTAATAATAATAAATTTTTCTTTTAATTGATACTTCTTGTATATATACAAATATACTTAAAAATTTACTGTTACTAGAGACTTATTGTGATAAAACTGTTTCGTAAAAATTGATTATTGAGCTGATAAATTTTGTTTTAGGTATTCATGCACATCTAATCGTAGTGTATCAGACAGCCAACATTTTTATGAATATAATAATCTTTCCAAACGGCAATATTTTTCTTATAAATTGAGCACACTTCAATGTTTTTTAATGAAAAACTAAAAATGATTTTACTTTTAGTTAAAAACATGATACTCTTTATAGATTTTTTAGCGTTTATTTAAACTCATATTTAAATTCAAATACAACTACGACCATAAAAATTGTAAAGAGACAACACTAAACTATAATAATTTGAAAACTAATTCAATGTTATTTACATGTAACGTGTATATTTTTACAGTACACATAATATATTTTCAAAACATTTATTAATTTGGGAGCTTGAAAAGCTTGGCGGGCTGATTTCGTTCCGAGGGCTACAGGTTGGAGACCCCTGTATTATAAGTCTCAAATATAATGGGTAATTTGAAATATTTGTGTGGTTGGTAAAACTATATAACAATATAAGCATAAATTATAACATGCATTATATGCTACACATAAAATACAATTTTTGTTAAACTATAAGAAAACAACGTCCTTAGATAAGCTTTAAACCTTACAAAGATATTAAATATGGTTATGTAATAATGGATGTTTGAATCCTTTGGGTATAATGCTCAGTGCAACCCATTCATTCAAAACATATGTGCAATGTGCTATTATATAAATATATATAAAGAAAAACGAACTGTTTATTATTTTTAAATTATTTCATAAAGTAAATTTATTTCCATATCATGTTATTTTTAAAAATATATTTTCTTATTTATTAACAATAGGTTATTCAGTTATAAGTTATAAATTCTGATTTTCGACTATCATTTATTTGTATAAGATACACAAGCGCATCACCGACTAACTCGATCGTTTGCACAGTGCGAGTAAGAGATCTTATCCAAAAATGTCAACATACCATTATATGTTTTAATAACGAATTTTTTTTTAATTTAAACACGTGTGTATGATAAATTTCTAAAATTTGCTTTCTTGATGACTCAGAAATTCAGGTATTTTCAGATGCGTTATATATTAACATTAAAGCCGCATTAAAGTTATAATTTTGTAAGAAGTCCAGTTTATTTTCCAGTGATTCGTAACGGTTTAACGAGAAGCAATTTGTTATTCGGTGTGTGTTGACAGGTGATATCTTAGGATAGAAATAGTTGCAGCGGCTCCGACTTGTTGACCACAAATCACATCGATGCCCTTGGACGTTATACAAGAACGTAAATGTACGATCTATTCGTTACCGATAAACGGTACTCGCTTCGCGTGACACTTTCAAACGACACACACGAGGAAAAACTCGATCACATGCATATTTATAACATTTCTAATACTACATGGTACATTATTTAGGCAATACATTTTTACTTATATAACAAAATGTAACAGCTATTATAAAATTAACGACTTAGAGAATTCATTACGAATTATGAATACATTTTTAGGATTATGTACCAATAAAACAAGATGATATGCATCAAATTTTCAAATTACAGACTATTGATTGTTATAAAATTTAAAGAATTTATTAAATGTACTTCGCACGTTTATAAATCGGATTCGGAAGGTCGACGTTTGGAATTTATCATATTAATATAAGTAATTCAAGTAATACAAGTTGAATTATACAACAACTTCTTTAGTAAGTCTGAATAAAGTAACAAAATTTTCTTTTCTTATATTAATATTAGGTGATAAATAATAAAAATTAAATAATTAAATAATAAAGGAATGTACTACGTAGAACAATAGGTATTCATTAAAAATTTATAAATTCGTTTTTTCATTCATTTTATTTTTATTGTTATTTAAATTGATACATGAATAATAACTGGCATTAAAAAAGTTGTATAATAATGATCAAAAATCATAATAGTATCAATGAATATAAGCGTGCGCACGGAGCCTACTGGGTGTGCTCGAATACCTCCCAAAAGGTTGTAAGTGCAGTTCTGCAATTTAAGTCTAAAAGTAAGGAGCCTGTATTTTAACGGATTTTGCTCAAATTATGTATAATTTAATCTAAAATATTTGGTATAAAATAATTATGTTTCGTAAAATAAAAACAAAACAAAACGGTCTTAATTTTTGTGCAAAAACTTTATATGATAATATAACAGCTACAATTGATTACCAAAGTACAAATCATAAATAATTGAAGCTATCAGAGGAAAATTGACAAGGTTTAAAGAAACAAATTCATTGAGGTTAATATACCATAATTTTAAATATAAAATTAAAGTTATATTTATTTAATTATTTATACATTATAATTTATTAAATATAACTACACGTTTTGTTTAGATAAGGTCCAAAAGTATTGTAGGCACCTCCTAAAATATATGTCTGTACATGCATATGGCAATGAAGACATTTTGAATTTCTTTACATAATAATAAATTATAACACAACAATATCGTACAATTTTTTTTCATCATATTACCCCTGAAATAGTTTTTGGCTACAACATATCTTGCACAACGTTATTTAGATTGTCACCGATTTCAATTGCTCAAACGTATGAAAAATAAATAATTATTATATTATAATATTATATTATATTATTATATAATTATACCGCTCATTATACAATACTAATAATTATTATTCTTCTGTAATCAAGCGCGTACACAAAAAGGGTTCAAACCTCTCTCGAAATTCAGGACAGTTATTAAATATATTTTTATATAGTAAAAGTGGTGTATAGATTATATAATTATGAAAATGTATAACCTAAAACCCTTCTCAAAATTTTTTTTTATGTACACGCCTATCCGTAATTAATATTTATAATAAATATACTTACAAGAGCGAGAATCATTTAATACTTGAGACCATTTTTTATATTTTTTTAAATATTATTAATTTATAACTAAATACACTAAGAACAATATTTTCGGAACAAGTGTCGAGGATCGTTATAATTATTATTTTTTATTTTGCAGAAATAATTTGCCTATAATAATATATTATAGCGTGCATGTTTTTTAATAAACTATATACGTTTTTAAAGATTTTGATCATATAACCGTAAAAATGTCCTTTTTAAACGAAAAATTAACACTCGCAGGTTTCTTCATATCGAAAAACTGTGCTTATATATATGAGCACCGGATGTCTGTGTACCGATATCCCCCTACAGTGCACGCACGCATTAGCATTAATGCATTTGAAGTATCCAAAACACGCACTGAAAAAACAGTTTATAAATATAAATATATATACTCGTACCTAGATCTATAAGTATACATATTTAGTGTGGTTGGTGTTCGCGCATTATCCTAATGTATAAAAATTCTCTGGTTTATTAAAAAAATCCATTGTATATATGTTCATTACTCAAGTGGTTTTAAGAAACTGCGCTTAGTTTTAACTGTTATGATATTTTGCCACATACAACGAAAAACAAATCATAACAAGCAATCATACATTTGAAAATGTATCAAAACAATCATTATTTATTATTTTTTATTATAAATTGTCTTTTTTAAAATAACTTTGTGTTTATTAATTAACTAGCTTTCCTTAAATAAAACTTTAATTTTACTAATATTCAGTTGAATTTAACGTATTAAATACCAAAGGATCAATCCTTTAAATATAATAATAAATATATCTAATATATTCGATCAATGTATTTTTTTATGAATATAAATTTAATATACCAACAAAAATTTGGTTTTAATTTTTTTTATACTTGAAAAGAAAAAAAGTGTAACGCATTAATAAAATATGTACTTAAAATTGTAATCGAAAGTTGTAATATTATAAACACATTAAAATGTATAATAATTAGTTTTTTTTTATATTTGAGTACTCAATCGTATGTAGGTAAACAACATAAAATTGAACTATTAAGTTATAATGATTTAGATTATAATTAAATTTTTTTATTATTTAATCACAGAATTCAATTTTAAAGACAATGTATAGAACAAATAGAGAATGCACTTTTCATTTTTTACTAAACGGATGGTTTCTAAATAATCTTATTTTTGTAAGAAAATGGAAACTACTCAATTTAAAATAATTAACTATAATAATACTTAAATATTAATTAAAATGTTTTTTTTTTTTACAATATGTGAATAAGTACCAACATATTAAATAAATTATTTGGTTGTTTAAATTAAAAATAACGTTATTTTGGTCTTGAATGCTAATTACTATTAAACTGAATCATGAATTTTCTGTATTTAGTAATAACTTTAAAAAAATAACTTTAACTTAAACTAAGTAAAGTTACTTAAAGTAAGTTACTTAGTAATAACTTTAACTTTATTTAGTAATAATTTTTAAATTTTAAGGGACAAATATTTACTAATTATCAAAAAATTATAATTAAATGTAAATATATCATATCCTTATTAACTAAATTAGAGATTAAAGCGTTGAAAAGTTTCATATTTTATCTTTTTAACCTTTTCCTGTTTATTATTATGTCATGTATACATATGAATGAAGCATATTAAGTCTCATTTTAAAGAGGAAGTAATAATTGTTAAGGGAAATAATGTATAGGGGATGGTATCTTGTGAATGACGGGTTGCTAATAAGTGAACTGTTATTATTATTTTTTTCGCAGAGGTACATAATGGCAAAATTACTTTTTTAATGGTCGACATTTGTACAGTTGATCGTATCATTTAACATTTTTATTATTTATTTTTGTACGTTAAAATGTTAACGGTTTTTTTTTCTATTAAAACCCATGGATTTTTATAAAATATGATTATATTATTATTATTATTATTATTATTATATTATATAAATATGATATATTAACTAATCACTAATAAATAATTAACGTACTTATTTGTACTGTTACATGTTTTTACTGATCTGTGTATTCCAGTTGAATATTTCCATGAAAAAATAAAATATATTTGAGTGACGAGAATATGAAAACTAAAAAGGAAAATAAAAACATATCCATAATTTTAAGTTTGTGCACGAATTTCTACTGCATATTGTCATTTAGTAAATTATAATCTGAGTTGAATAAATTAAATATTTGATAGTACGATTCATAAAATGACCGGTAGTTAAATTATTTAACTTTAAATAATCTCAGTCGGTTTTCAAAAACTTCATGTGTTACTATTTGTTTATATCGTTTAGTTCTTAATTTTGTAAAAAAAAAAAACATAATACGAAAGAGCATGCAAGCCATTTTGTTTTCCACAAACTGTTTATTCTCAAAATGTGTTTTAGTGTTTACATATTTTATGCTGTTCACTATCTCATTTTTACTCTTTTTGTTAGACTTTTATAGTTATTTTGAGTATGATTTTTTTCAAACAAAATTTAGTTTACCAGTTGCCAGTTTACGATTCAATGCCGTTTGTCTGTCTGCGTTATTTGTACATCACATATGGCGTAATCAAAATAAACCCATATTTTTCATGACATTTTACAATGCTAAAAAAAACATCGGGCCCTTTTAATTAATAAAACATAATAGCATGTACATCTATTGTTTTTAGTACGGGAGAAAAAAGTACATACTAAAATTTAAGTGAATAATTTAAGCATGCGTTTTCACATGTAAAACATTATACTTTTTATGTGTTATTATCATACATAATATCTATTTTGAAACCAAAATTAACACGCCTTGAACGTATCTTTTTTTTTGTCAGTATGAGTGCACATATAAGCGAATTCAAGTATAGTTATTAAGGCATATAACTTACTAATATTCCTAATATGATACTGAAATGTGAATAGTATAAGTATACTAAGAATGATACTAAGAAATACAGTTTCAATGTAAATATTTAAATATATATATATATATTGTCCGGTACTACTTATGATGTTTTGTACTCACAAATAACCTAATCAGTAATTTCTTTTTCAATAAAAAGATTATAACACTGGGATGTACATTGTTCAGCACATATAATATTTCTTTATAATATCATATTGCATACACGACTTACATTTCAATATAATATTGGAAGTGAAATTAGTTATAAGAAACATTTCTGAAATGACTAAGTGGTTATGAACAACCAATTAGATTTACATACAAACCAGTTGAAAAACTATAGATAGGTTGTTACTAAATAGCGCACAAAGCATATACTTAAGCATACCTAAGCACTTGAAATTATATTACGTACAAAAAATATTTATAGATCCCTTTAAACATTATATTACCTATATTTTTGCAACGAATGCTCATTTTTATAACTCTCAAACGATTTTCATGTTCGATGACCAGAATCCTCTAAGTGATAGTTAAAAAAAAAGAAGAGGTTTACTAATATAGTAATACATTAAAAAATTATAAAATAAATACGAATAAATTAAGAATATGAATATTAACGAATATTATTAAATAAGTGAATTACACCAATAAATCACTGTTTATTAATAAGTATATATGTTAGACACTTTAAGTTTGGTTAAATTGAATAGAACTAACGTTTAAATTGAAACACTATATATTTCCATTGTTGATATGAAGAAAATCATAATAACTTTTTTTTGCTAGTTGAATTTGTGAAACGCCAATGCGTTATGGAAAAAATTGGCATACCACAACAACATAAAACTATGTATCAAAATCTATATTACCAACATTAATCAACAAAAAACGTTTATTAAACGATTAAAATATTGCGCGTAATTATGAATAAAAAATAATTATATAATTATATAACCCAATAACTTAGTATTTCAATTCCCGATGCACTTTAATACTTGAACACATCATCTACTTCGGTCGACTAAACAGTTATTTTCAACATAACGTGTATCTATGCATTGATGCGAATAGTATACACGTAGTTTACTACTCAGGTAACTACTAAGAGCCTTAAGTAATAAGCTCTACGAGCGAGTAACGCTTTGACATAATTATTTCGGTCGACGTGACAACTACCTTGGTCGACTATTCATGTAGACGTTCGTAACGTAATACAAAAAGTAATTGCGTTATGACGATTTGTTCTCTGTTTCGTGTTTTTTATTCGGTGCAGGATTGAAGTCTTAGGAAGTAGGGCGAAACCCCCTTGAAAAAAATTAAGCATTATCATAAATCTTATCTAGATCATCAGTGCACGTTGATTAAATACGTTTGAGTTAAAAATATAACAAAGTCAAAAAAAACAATTTTATAATTTTGTTTAACATTGGTATAATTTTTTAAAGCATTGCGGCTCCGGTGTACGCACCCCCCTTGTACTACCGTTGAATCCGTCACTGCTTTTATTACATTGAAACCGTAGATTTACGCGAGGACTACATCAATTATTATCGTAGTATCCGAGTACGCGTTTCTTTCTACTAGACAAAATACGTGTATATACACGGTTCGTGTATATAATAGTCTAGACGTCGCTGTGTAGACCGCTTGTAAACCGATCCCGGCGAATAATGCAATACTAAAATGCGGCTATAGGAATACCGTTTTTTATCCTGTCCGACCACTACGTCGTCGCAGAGCTCACACAATACCTTAGACGTCGAGCGTCTATTATCATTATTATTTTAATACTTTGACTGTATCCCGTACTCGTGTTTAAGGGCCGACACACATGCGCATTATGCATATACATATACGTGTATTATATTATAATACTGACCCGTTAATTTACACCGTTTACACAAATATATATTCCAAGGCCAAGGTTATACATATTTGTACGGCTCACGCACACATACCACCGCGTGTATATCTATTCCATTTTGACTTGTTGTACATTATAACGTCGTTCGCACGACTTTCTTTTACACACCCATGTGTGTATATCATCACTTATATTTACGTTTATGTGGTGCAGTAGAAGTATATGGTATATGGTCGTGCTTCGTGCAATGCGTATAATAATATTGTAAGTTTCCGACGAGCCGCGTCAAACCACGAAATTCTATTAGAATATTACGTACGCCACGTAAGTGTGTGGATGCACATTAGTCAATGCCCGGGGGAGGGGGGGCTGCTCGGCAGTGGCAACAACAATGTGTGAACGAGTGTGTGTGCGCGCGTGTAATGAGTGCGCACGGAAAGGCGTGTGTGTGCGCGCGTGTAATGAGTGCGCACGGAAAGGCGTGTGTGTGTGGTTTTCCTATACGAATTATTTATGTACGCGCGCTCGCGTTATTATTAATATAGCGCGCATATTTGAATCTCCGCGGCGGCGGCGGCGGCGGCGGCGAGAGGACGGCGGAGGAGTTACACGCACGCACCGCGGACACAAAAAAAAAAAAACTGAATATAATAATAACAACGTACTTTTCCTACGTTTCTCTCGCTCCGTCTCGCTCTCTCCTTCCGTCATCCCTCGGTCTCTCACGATCATCTCGGACCCGGGGGTCTCTCTTTCTAACCGAAAAAAAAAAACAGCATCCAACGCGCGCGACCGAAGGAGAAACGCGCGGCGCACTCGACGAACACAGTTAACCGGAACGCACAGCGCTCCGGCCGAGTTCAAGGTTAAAGTTTTCGTGGTAACACATGGCCGACGTGCGCGCCTTCGCTTCGCCTCTCCCCCTCCCCCCGGTCCGCTTTCCGCTCGTAGTTTTGTACTACTCGCGCGCGCAGTCGGCATTTATTCGTTCAAAATAATAATAATAATAATAATAATAATAGTGTAATAATCTTTTTGACTTTCGCTGCTTGCGCGTTTCTAGCGCACACAATGTACTAGTTGCCGTTAGACGGTTTTTTTCTTTCCTCTCTTCGGTCACTCACTCTCACTCCCACTCACCGGTTCCCCCCTCGCGCGCGACGATGCCATTACCCCTCCGCGCGTGGTGGTACGCGGTACTCCGCCCTCCTGCACCGAACCCGCATTTCTTCGTACACCAGTCGGATACTCTTTCGTTCTCCAAATCGCTCCGTCTCGTCTCACTCGATCACTCCCTCTCTCTCTCCCTCTCTCTCTCTCTCTCTTTCTCTCTCTCTCACTCTCTCTCTCTCACACTCTCTCTCACACTCTCTCTCTCACACTTCTTTCCATACTCGCCACTCACACGTCCACGCAGGAAAACAAGCCTGTGGAAAAACCTTGAAACGTCGCGGCGTCGAAAACTATGCGTTTATAATAGCAGCAACGGTTTCTACGGCGCGCGCGCGTTCGCCACGACGGATTCTGCCGCCGCCGCAGGACCTTGGTGTCACCTTGACACTGAACTCGTATATAGTTGTTGTTATTTTTTCTATTTCTCTGCCACGCCGCGTCTATTCTGTTTACCGATATATTGTAGTTGTGCAATAGCATTCGTAAATTACGTGCGTTCATCGATTTACGCACTCGTAATTTCAATAATGTGCGTGGTGTAATAATATACCGTTAATGCGTATGCGTATAAAACACCAGTTGCAGCGCCGTATCCTCGTGGTTTTTAGATTCGTTTTTTCCGAGTCGAGGGAAACAAGAATCTTGTACGCCCCCCCCCCCCTCCAATACTATCGTACGTTACACGTCATTATTGTTTAAAGCGTTCTTTGCGTAGTCGATTGACTGATAAAAAAATAAAAATAAATTTGACCGTCTATTCGTAAACACGAAACGTATCGTCATTGACTTTCAGAAACGAAAAATTCGTTCCGTTAACAAATGCAATATACCTTATAGTTACGACAGATACACATAACGTTGTTTTAGCGTTGATAAAAACAGTTATTATTCACTATTATTGATGTTTAAATATTTTAAACCATAAGGGGCATGGAAATTTATTTTGCCATTCAAATTAAAATTATTGATAAGAGTAATAATTGGGAAATTGGTTGAGCCAAAATGCTAAATATTTAATTTGATGTGTATTCGATATTTTTTCTGTTATCGTGCTTATATAGGAACTGACACGAATACTTCGTAGTTATTGTAATTATTTGTTTGAAGAATGTCAATGCAGTTTATTGATAATTTTATATGAATAATTTTAAATTTCACGTATGCAAAAAAAATATAGTACGTTATCAATTATGTTTATTTGATTATAATATCTAGAATGTCCGGTCATGATACACACGACACAAACGTCGTACGAATGACAAATACGTTTAGAAATAAAAATGTTCAAGTCTAAAGATAATGTGAGCTAGGGAATAATAGAAAAATTATGTACATGTATGTATGTATTTATTTTTTAAATACATAATTTACGATAATCGCTGAGGCTAAAGAAGTGCACGTCGAAAGTCGACCATTATCCCCGATTTGTATTCCGAGGCACGACTAAACAATTTCGGTACTACACATTATTTACATTGCTGTATATGTACACTATTAGGGGAACTCAAAAATAAGTTTCACAGAACGACAAGTTTTGGACATATTCAATTTGTATAATATATAAACGTCACTTTAGACACGAAAACTTATTTATAAACATATTTTTTTCGCGACACCCCTATGGTCTACACCTCTTTACGGAACTGCGGCATAGACGCCACAAGAGCCCAAATATTGAGGGTGCTGAAATTACATAGCTCGCACTAACCCATGGAGGGCTACGGCAACACTCCCCCCAAGTACCTTATCTCAATTTAATCATTAAATGTATCATAACAACGCACATACACTAATATTTTAATTTATAAATATTAACAAGCATAAATTGTAACATACCTATTTATTTCATTATATTAATGTATTTAAGTCATACAGCACTAAGAAATATACAACATATAATATTTATACTGGTATTATCTTGCGATGACTAGTGGAATATTTTTTAAGTAATTCTGACGATGTAGTTAACTAATAGTCATGAACAATTCATCTTTCTGATAAAATCATCAAATAAAAATAACTGTATGAAATAAGAAAAACACTATTTTTTCACACAATTTTTCAATTATCAATTTTTTTAACTGGGGGTGCTAAATTAGAGTCTGGGGGTGCTATAGTACCCCTAAGTATCCTCCTAGTTACGCCTATGAACTACGGACTCGACATTCTTTTTACTCCCGCCTCGTTTGCGCTGTATTTATTCATTGTGTAAATTTTTACTAACTCTCCCTTCAAAAACGCGGCCGTTGTCACCATTTATAATAACAACAATATTTATGAAACCGTATATACAGCGCGCACCGTGTTTATCCTAAATTGAATAATTGGACGCCCGCATAACGTAACCAATTGTAATATTGTCCTTGTTAAAGCCGGCAATGAATGTTACATTATGTGGTGTTCTGAAGGGTTACAGCGAAATAGGCTTTTGCCGATGGCAGAGGGGTACTACATATTTGGATATTGTAACATGCAACAAAGTGGAACATGTCTATAAGAACCGCCAAAACCATTTAGGAATATAATCACCAGTGCTTGAACATGAGCAACGCACACACTCGACTTACAGCATTAAAAACAAAAATAATTTGATGACATTAAAATAGCTAATTCGCATAAACAGTATACTATCAATTTATGGGACGCATCTTCAGAATATAATTTTCTTGGTATCGGTTTTGTGCTGGTATGGTCTTTTTCTAGAACACCTATCTTTCTTTTTGGAATGAACTAGAGATAATTCGTTCTACTGTTAGAATTAAAATATTAATATATGTCGCAGATTCGAAAACTTTGATAAACAAATTGATAATGGTATATTATATCATATAATATATCCCATATATATCCCATAATTATTACATATTCTTATTGTATGTTATGCGACTTCATTGTTGAATTATTAAAATATAATCATTCAGAAGTAAAAACTTCGTTCGTCAAATTCTTCTTTTTTTTAAGAAACAAAAAAAAAATGTTTAATTTGCTATAGTTGTCATTACACTTCATCGCCAATTTGGAGAAGAGTAATCATTTAAAAGATAGGTTTTCCGCGTAGGGAAATAAAAAATAAAAAGATTATTTTAGAGGAAATTATCGGTCATCAAATCTGGTCAATTTCGCATTTTAACAGTTGGTATGGATATTGTGATAATATGGATATTATTGAATGCACATAATGAACAATAAAATGGTTATATAGAAAAAACATTTTTTTAATATTAGGACGGAAATACAGTGATAATATATAGTTTAGTTTGTGAACAATGTACATATATTTATAACTATTATATTTTAAAACATAAAATCATAGATTTGTATTATGTATATAATATTTTAACACTTACATTAGTATATTCTAATATTAACTATATTATACGTAACAGGATAACATCTTACTGTACTGTATTTTAAATTGTTGTGGTGCAATTGATATATTGATCGTAAAAAATTCAGAGTCCGACTATTGGTCTTTTACCCTCATAAAACACGAACATGATTTTAATAACGGAAAGGTCGTTTTAGCAATTATTAAATTCCAATTTTAATGGATAATTGGTTTAACAATAATTATGAATTTCTAAAAGTCATGAAATATATTAATCACTTGCACAATGATATCAATTTAACGACAACCGCGGCAAGCCTCATTTCATTGGCCACTTTGGAAGCTTTGTAAATTGCTAGTTGTATTATTACTATTTATTACAAAAATTAATATGTTCCTATTTAATACCCTATGCAATACCCGCATTTGTTAAAAATTATAAGGGCGCATAAACTATTTTTGGCCAAACATAGACATACGTATTTTTAATATATTGCAGAGGTATTGTATTACTTCTAGTGATCTTGTTCTACTAAGAGTAGTATAGTATAGATCAATACTATGATTCCCAACCGGTGTGCCGTGGCACATTGGTGTGTCGCGAGCGCCCTTTAAATGTGCCGTGATAAATCTATAAATTGTTTTATAAGTATGTATTTACCAGCTTATTACTGATATTCGAGATGAAAATTGATTGAACTAATTGTAGATACATATAATATTATTTATTGTGAGTATGCCTGTCGCAGCCGTCTCGATCGATCGATTGTATTTATATATTTCTCAATAAATAACTCTCTAATAGAGTAGACTGTAAACAATATATATATATATAAAATATGGTTCACATAATATATGGGTTAGTGTGCCGCGAAAACTTTGTTGGAGATGAAGTGTGCCGCATTGTTAAAAAGGTTGAAAACCACTGGTATAGATAATATGATTATTAGCTTTAAATTATTAGCATTATTTTTTTTTAAATAATATATTACTAAAACAGATAGTTTATAAAAATGCATTTTATTATTAAGTTATTACTTATTCTAAGCGAATATTTATACTAGGTACCTACTGTAGCATAAATCAACTTCTTTAATTCAATTTAAGAAAATAACTGAGCAGTTATTGAGCATAAAATTGATTATTTATAGATAAAAATATATTATCAAATTGTAAAAATACTGTTTTACATATTTACATATGTAAAAAGATGTTATATTTTTGGGAATCCTGCAATTTTTTTTCACCTATGTTCAAAACGCTTATTCTTAATTTTATATATTTGTGTTAAAATACAATAATTTTTGTGTATATAACATGATAGAATTCCTTGTTTCGTGTATTAAATGTCTACAGTTATTATCAGACAACAGCAAATTGAATATTTTGATAAAATATAACCTATAGGTAATAAAAGTGAGATAGTATCTTGAATATTTTCATTCTAACAAATTTCTAGCTACGCCACTCATTATTTCCGTATAGAATGTACCAAAATCAATGTTAGTACTTGTCATTTTTTTTATTAGTATATTATCTATAAAGGTTCAAATACACAAAGGCATGCACACGGGGGGGAGAGCCGGGTGTGCAAATACTTTTTATGATGATATAACAACTAAAATATCAAATACACAAAAGTACAAATCATAATCAAAGCTGTCTGAGAAAAATATACGAGATTCAAGGAAAACATATTCATTAGATTAATATACCATAATCTGAAGTATAAGTTATATTTATTTAATTGTTTATAGATTATAATTTATCTAATATACCAACGCGTTTTACATGTAGGGCCCAAAAGTATCGTAGGCACCTCCTTAAATGCAGATCTGCGCATGCCTATGTACAAACACAATAAACTATGACACGTACATGTACATTATACATGAGCACTAGACTTATTACACCTGCGTTGAATTAAAGGTATTACAAAAAGAAAAAAAAAATATCGTTTTTGAGAAAAATGTAAAATCATGTCATGCGCAACTGAAAAATAATTGTTAAAAACATGTTCGGCGGGGGACAAGGAAGGAAGATGGATGTCAAGTCATTAACCGAATAATGGTGAAAAAAAATAAAAATAAATACATAACGGTAAAATACACCGATGGTACATATGTATTCTAATAATCGGACAGTTTGACAATCGCCTCCGCTGAACGTGTCCGACTCGTTCTTTCTATTGATATTCCGCTACATATTGTATTCGAGTTTTTCGTCTTTTTCGTCGTATCTATGTACGATATCTACACGCGGGGCTGGAGCGCACAATATCGTCTGTTATGTCTGCGCGGGACTGTGAACGTATACACAATACAGCAATGTGCAATGTTATGTCTGGTCGTCTGCGTACGTCCAAGACCCGTCCGTGTGTATACAATGATGCATTTGTCTTATGCCGCGACGGCGTGAATCAGTTTATGTTATAGTCGTATTTTATGAACTGTAAATACTTTTTGTCACGTCGAAGTGCACACCAAGTTGTACACATTTTTTCCCCAACACGTAAACAAAATGTACGACACATAACCATAACACCATTGGTTATGGCAATTTTGATTTTAGTAAATAAATATTTTGGCTTGCGTATCACGTAGTAATACACATGTTATGTCATATTTATTTGTTCTGAACATTATTATGTTATAATGGTAATTATACTGGTAACTAACTAACTGGCATAAGCAAACGAACGTAGTCCTCATTGCTTGAGTCAATAGTGTGAGAAGTGTGACGGAGTCTGCTAAATAACTTTAAATATTCGTAAATTATTGATTTGACAACAATATATTTGCGGTATTGTTAATACAATAGATGAACGTAAATCGTGCATGTTCGTGATGAATTATTTTCAAAAATATTAAATAAATTAATCGTTTGTGTACCTCATTTTTAAATTTTATTTTTTTATTATTTGTTTTTTAATCTCATAGGTTTGCGTAGCAAGTTTCTTAATAACTATTCTTTTTTTTTTTTTTTTTTAATAAAACGCATACGCCACAGTTTTCTAACGCATATGATAATCAGCATTAGTTAATATATCTTATTCTTATCATTTTTTCTTATATTATTTCTACTGGTAAACCGGTTATAAGTTATGAATTGAGTTGTAAGTTATCTTCGATAAATATTGAAGTTGTGGCGTAATATTTATGTGTATTTAAAAATATTCATGCACAATAGAAGACTTATATATTTTACATCATAGTCAAAATATCTTGTAAAATTATTAGAAATATAGAAAGTGCAATATAATTGTATAACTGTAAAAGAACATCATTTATAGAAAATTAAATTTATTGAAATATGTATAACATAGTAAATTTTAGTTATTTTTTTTTTATGTGTTTGCGAGATATTCACCGAAAAAGTATTTTACATAAAGATAATAATAAACGAGAAAACAAATGCATTCATATTTCAAATTAATTTCAACATATTTATATATTAGCTCAAAATATAAGTTTGAATGTTAATGTGAAAAAATTATTTAAGATCATATACCTTCAATAAAAGGAACACCCTTGTATCATATATACACGTACACATGTTTTTCTCATCGTCTTCGGTTTCATTAATAAAACATAAACATTTTATATATAATTATTTACTACAGAGCGAACAGTATTTTTTATTATATTTACCCACACCGATTATCACGCAGTGCAATGCACTTTTTTTTCTTTTTTTTTTTTAATACACATTTCACGAGGATTTGTGTCGGTCGTGATTTATCAATGGTAAGCATGAATATGCAAGTATACGCAGGGAATAATATCGACGGCAATATAGGTGTTTTTTAAAAAATATGCCGTGTTGCGTCTATGCATACAATGTACGCATATACGCCCGGCGCAATTGCAGACGAACCTATATCGATTGCAGATCTTTGCATAATAGCTGTCTCGTGTGACGACCGTACGTATAGTGTTACAATACATTGGGTTTTGATGGTCTTACGGAATTACCATATTTCCCGTCGTCGTCTAGGGTAATCGTCGCGTTCCCTAACCTAGCGTATAGAAAACGAGTCCGTCTAAGGTCGTCCGACAAAAATCTGCTAGATCGAACACGATCATATTTCCATCGTCGTCATCATAATTTCATAACAAGACGTCTAGTCGCAGTTGTGTTCTTCGAACACGGTATGATGTACGTTTTTCGACCGTTCGGCCATCGTGTTCTCGCGTATACGTGTGGTGTACATCATGTGAAATGCAGTGGGGCCGGCCTCAGCAAAGGTAGTATTTTTTACGTTCGTATACTGCCTATGCGTATAAGTTGTACAATTACCAAATAATTCTCGTCCGGCGCAACCAGTTTCACGGTACGTGTAAATGAGCTGAAAAAAAAATTGAAAAAAAAACACCTTGGAAAAATAATAGTAGCGTGGTCAGATCCACGTCGACTGCATGATGCACTGCGGGGCTTAGTGGGTGCGGCCTTCGGTCGGGGGGAAGCGTATACGTATAAATATATACCTACACGCATAATATAATATCAGCTATTATATTCATCGTGTCTCGAAGTTATGAATAATCCCAAGCGCAACACAAAGATTGTGTTCGAGGCCTCGCCGGCGAGAAGAACGCGTGCAACAATGTGTCGAAGGAGGCGAGGAGAGGTACCGTAAAAAAAAAGGGGTAAGACGGAATATGACGGATTACGCATGATGGGCGGTGGCCGCGGAGGGGAATGCGAAGCATTGTGTCGGCGAGACAAGTCATTGACCACCGCCGCCGACACAACCCTGCGTGCCGGCACCACGATCGAGGCCATCGCGGTCTGTAGATTAAACCGCATATACATACATGGGAGACGGCACGATGAGGTTGTAGACGGGAGAGGTGGGTACCGCAGTGCGCGCAACACGGGGGTCGCGCGGAGGAAATATTCGGTAATTTTCGATGTGCATGTTCGGGGCGCGGTGGTCGGGGCGAAAAAAAAACAGGTAAGACTCGTATACGTATATAGGTATGTATACAAAAATATAGCGACCAAGACGACGACGACGACGGACGGACGGACATACAATAATAATGATAATAATAATAATATTATAATGGTAAAAAAAACCGTGTACGTGTACATAGGAAGAAGAAGTGGCCGGGGGGGGGGGGGGGGTGTAAATAGCGGTAGATGGACGAGGAGGAGGGGCGAAGACGGACGGTTCGACTAGGTGTGTCTGCGACAACCGGTTTAAGTCATATCGCGTTGCGTTAGTTTCCCGTGTGCTTGCGTTTGTGTGCGTGTACACCTACCCAGCACATAATATATGCATACGCACTCGCACACGCACACACACGCAAACGTATACAACGTATCTTTGTGCGAGTGCTTGCGCAGGGGATGTGTATAATAAACGCGTCTGTGTGCGTAAAGGGAAGGAGACTCCAACAAGTGTGTGCGTGTGCGTGTTGTGTTGTGTGTGGACCGAATATTATCGTTGTGGTATGGACGCCGCCGCCCTGAGCCGGGTTCAAGGATAAACCGGCGCGCGCATTTCGTATATTGTGGCGGCTGTGCCAGCGGCGGCAACAGCGGTGGCGGACGAGTGGGACGAGTGGGCGAGTGGCGACGGCGGTGGTGGCGGTGGCGCGCGAGAGTAGGTTGATGACCTGCGGTAACGCGGCATTTTATGAGAAGGGTTGCCCACACGGTGTGCGACTACGTCGACGTCGACGTCGACGACGACGGCGCGGTGTGTTCACGAAAAAAAATAATAATAATAATAAAACATGCGATCCCGCCGCCGCCGCCGCCTACTTTACGCACCGCAGTCAGATCACCGATTTATTTTACTTTTCGTCCAACTCGCCAGTGTATTATTGCGTACGATAGCGATGATCATGTTAATATCGTCAACATTGATGGTTGTACTTCGTACGAGAAGAATTACTACAACAACGAATGTGCGGATATTGACGTTTACAGGTGCCGTGTACACTGGTTGTTAGTTAACTAACAACTTAAATTTTATGCCGAAAAATTTCTTTAAGTTTTTCAGCATTTCTAGACTGGAAATGGGAAAACTTTGAAAACGTAACCACGTCCTGTCGATGATATTGTACTAAGTATCGTTATAATTCTTTATAACGATATAAAATAAAAACTAAAAAAACTGACTATGAAAAAAATATGAAACGACCAAATATTAGTAACACGGAAGAAGCCATGTGCGAATCTCGAAAACCACAATAAAGAAAAGCTATAGATTGCAAAAAAACGCCATCGCCATCCGAATGTTTCGATCAAGAGCAAGGTCAAGCACTTGACAAAAACAAAACAACCGACGAGGACACGATCAAACATAATTTATAAGTGCTCTGGTTCAGCACTAATTTTAGACGTATCCAGCCATCCAGTATATACGCTCCGCTTACATTTGTTCTTATCATAATTACAATTAATTAAACATTAGGTTCATTAAATATTACAATTAATGACTGTTGATTTTTCCAAGTTTTAAAATAAATTACTACCAATACCGTAAAAATTATTATTTACAAGTACATTAATTGAACTTTTCCCACTCTTATTAGCACTTATCAACTTAACTTATTATAGCACCATCGAGTAATCGGCGGCACACTATAATATTATTCAAATCTAAATACCTATTGATATTTTAGGATTTTTTTAAAATTAAAATATAGATTTTAAGTATATGGTATAAACACTTACAACTATGGTATACTCTTAAATGTAAGTTCGACTTAATAAATATCGTCGCGAAAACGTTACATATATTTTTTCAACATTTATCGTTTTATGTTTTTAATGATAAGTGATTACTGATTTTTGGAGTTATTTTACAGAATCACTTATTTTTATCAGTCGAAAATCGTAGAACTTTCTTAAATATTATTATTATATTATTGTATTATGCAATATTATTAGACATAACAATTAATCATAATCAGGTAGTGTCACCAATGGACAGGGGTGAATTTATTGGGAAGAGGGTATGTGGCGATCATCCTCCTCTCTTTGGCCTTTTTTTATCACAAATATATATAATATTTTTGATATAGGTATACAATCATACATTATACTTAATATATATTTATAAATATTTACTATCGAATATTATATAAATCATTGTATAGGTAGCATGTTTCATGATAATACATAATAGTAAAATATATATTATAATATAATCATAGTAATAGTATTTCTATTAATCCATCTTTAAACAAGCTTCAAATCCACCCCTGCCAATTGGTGATTTCTGTCCTCGTGTTATTGTTAATTGTTATTTTTGCTCTTATCAAATACTTTTATCGTGTAACTTATTTACTAATTGCGTATAATTTGTTTTGAAATAAAAAATAAAATGTTTTTACAGAATTATCTAATGGCTCGGAAACGATCACGTGCATGTTTTTTTTGCGATTGTTTTACATTTGAAATAATCTGTAATATTTTATTTGTATAAAAGTAATTAGTATCGAAAAAAACAATGATGATATTTTCTATGCCATTCTTTTTATCCAAAAATTGTTCGATGAATCAATGTATTTATTGGAAAGAAGTTGATATCATCTCACGTCTTTGTTCTGAAATATATTTTTAAACATTAGTCACCTTTAACGTTAAAGTATATACACTAATAAGATTTCTCTTTGAATGGCCGGTCATTTGTGATATTAATTCTCTGATTGTCAAATAGCTATGTTGAAAATGTAATTTGAATTTCTAAGTTTTTGTATACCTCCTATTACATCTACTTATCATATATTGAATTTATAACACATTTGTAATATTGTTATTCATACCATAGTTCTATTAGATTTTAAAACATGTATATATAATTCATAATAACTAACAAGTCGAAATAACTGAATTTAATTAATTTTACATTAGATACGAATGAAAAATCAAAATGGCAAAAATGTTTTTTTAATGTAATCACTGACCATATTTTTTATGACAAAAGACATTCGAAACCTCGCTTATTACTACTATAAAATGTATTATACTAAACTATTACCATATGACGAAACAAATAATATGAGAATATACTCGTATTATAGTGATAGCGAAATGCATAAATTAATATATATTAAACTTCAATGTCAAAATGTGGTCAGTCATAAAAATACGAACAAAAATCAATAAAAGCATAGCTAAATTAATTTAGGTACGGCCAAAATTAAAAATGATTACCATCGGTACAACTAGATAGTAAATTCGTAAAAATAATAACGTAATGTAGGTTGTAAAAAATTATGATTTGTGATGGTACGTAAAAAAGAATATTTAATCAATTATTGAATTACGTTACTCAAGTTAACGTATTTTTTTTTATTTTTTTTAATTACATGTGTATAGTACTGTGTAAAAGTAGACCTTGAGAGTAGTTTCTTCGCTGTGTGTAAAACAGGCTTTCGTCTGAATAATTTGGATACTATTTTTATCACACAATCCGTAATCCCAAATCTTGTTTCTCTTAAAACATTATGTTGGTTCTCTGCACATACGTACACGATATATTTCAGGTTTACCTACTTAACATGCAGATCCATCGGGTTCTTAACGTCCAGTTGAAAAATAATACGTTGTGTATACTACGTAGGTATTGTCGGCTTGAAAATCTTCATCTTTAATATTCTACGTACCAGAATAAAAAGAGTTTCCGCGTCCGCGATATCATGAGATAGATGGCACGTACAAACAAAAAAAAAACATCAATATTTAAAAGTCACGACATTACTTCTATGTAATAAATTGCATAGATATTCCTAACGATTTTATGCCGGTCTAAATGCATTTTATGATTTAATATTGTTTAAAAACATTGCAGTTTATTAAATCGTAAAAAAAAAAAAAATAAAAAACATGGCGAATATAACCATATACATGGAAATTTTTAAGAATTATTAAAAACTGCTGCGTAGCTGTTTTAATCTTGAGTTCTATATAATATATTTATAAGAGCTTTCGCAAAAAAAAAAAAAACATTTTTTGAATGAAAAATATTTAAGTACATAAAATAATATTTCTTTTTAAATTTTATAAAATGCATAAAATAAATAATATGATGTATAATATAAATTATATGTGCAATAAGTATAAAAAATAAACCTTGGAACTTTTTCGAAATTACTCTTTAAGTATTTTTATTCGGACTGAAACCCAACTAACCTGAATGTCCGATATTATAAAACATAATGTACATAATATATTTGTTAGGTAATTTAGAATGTACAATAATATCTCTTGCAATATATTTATATATTATTAAATCTACGTGGATTAAAGATATAAAAACAATAAAATAGCATTATTATTTGTTAGTTATGAATTAAATACGATGTATTTCTGAAATTAAAATTTTATTTTTATGTTTAAAGCAGTTTTACCATTGGATATTTAACAATAATTTTATTCACTGAATAAATTGTTGGATACTAAAACATAAATAATAAATATTTGATGAACGATAAGTATAGATTTATTTTGAAAATTAACTTTAGAGCTCTCAAATATATATTTCTGTGTAACTTTATAACTCACTGCATTTAATACAATTCAATAAAAATATTTCATCTAACAAACTTATCTTTCCAAAGTTATTTCAATTATTTATTAGTGTATTTAAATAAAAATTATGATTGTAAAATATACTTTAATTAATATTTTATATCCTAAGAAATAAGAAAAATATTAAAATATGTGTTGAAATCAGAAAGCTTTCTATAGACGTACATAACACATACATGAATTAAGATAATAGGTGCAGTAGGAACTTAACAATTTTTATCAGACGTTATATGGGTTATAACTCATAATAGTATTATATAGGATACCATGTATTATAAACACAAATAAAGTTATTTTTAATTCAAACATTACAAATATTATGAACAATAAATATCATATTTATTTAAGTGAAATTTGAATAAAATAGGAAACCGTTTAATACGTATATTCGGTAATTATAGATTTAAATATTTTAACATTTTAAATACAACAAAACAAAAAGGAGTTTAATGGTTTTATATCAATTTATTTTAAGCACACATGTCTTGGGTTATTTTTGTAGGATAGAACATATCATATAAAGTTATTTTAAGCGTTTAAAATTCTGAATAACTCGACTTATTTTAATATTGTATTTGATTTACAAATGTTATTTAAGATTAAAAAAAATTTTGGTTTTTTTACGTTCAATATATGTAATGTTGTAACTCAACATAAATAACCGTAACAATGTGAACTATATAAGTTATATAGGCAATTTATTTATAAAATATACAAATGTATTTTGACAAATATAATCAACATACACACACTCCTATACATGACGTATATAAAGGCGTAATGTAGACGTTTTAAACATATGGTGGTCTGTTTTTTCGTATTATTCAATTATAAAAACCAAAAAAAAATGTAGAGAAAAAGAAACACAAACGATGTGTGATTCCCGCGATTGCTGAGCTGGTGTTCTAAACAAACAATTGCACATGGCCGGCCGGTCCCTTAGATACATATACAATAAAAAATTTCTAATTATAGAACATTGAAGGGTGTGTTTACACTTGAACCTGCGGGCTAGAGTCGGTTATTTTCAGCAATGGCGAAACATAAACTCATCGTTTTCCGCCAACTTGGAGTCTTTTTCTATATTTAATTCGAAGGGTCCACACGCCGCACTCATGAACTCTTGTTAAATGTTATATATATACGAAAATATATCATATAGGTATATGACTAGTAGGAAACAGGATATTCAGTTTCTATTTCGAAATGCAGATTTAATTTAAATAAAAATAAGTCGATTAGAAAGTCACTATATTATTTTGTTGTAAAATACTTCTGAGATCATCCTAAATAACAATAAGAAAGTTCCCCTCTTTTGTCGTACCAGTCGTTTCAATAATTTGAATTTTACCTTTTTCTTCTAATAACATGTAGTCTAATTTTTTTTTTAATTCGCTTTAAGTGGGTATTTAGTTAAACAAGAAATGTATTTGTTTTAATATTCAATATTGAAATAAATCCATAGTACCAATTTCTATCATTTTTCCTGAACTATTTACGCAATACTTGATTTTAAATTTATTTGTCACCTTCCACTATACTTTTTGTATAATTCTCACTGCATTCATACATATAGCATTATGTTATAATATTTAATAATAAACTTTTCATTCTTGTTTTAACTTATGTAAATAAATTAATAATTATGTAAGTCCAATAAAAATAACATTCTTATTGGATATATTAAGAAAATATAAACATATTGATATATAATACCATTGTTATCCGAAGAACATTAGTATATATTCCAGTGTAACATAGTAGGTACCTAAAATGACATATCAAAGTAATATTGGATATTCGATCATCTTGAATGTATATAAATTATGAAAAACTACAAATGCTAACAATCATTAAAAACTAAGAATTGTTAATCAAATTTTAAAAAACGTATTTAATTTGATAAAAGAAATTGGGATCAAAATCAATTGATTTTATTTTTATTCAAACTTAGTTTCTGTAAAGTAACTTTATGATCTCAAATTTCAATCAAACATTTATTTTTGAAATTTAATAGTAAAGCAAAAATAATAAATCTTACTACCACCTGAATAAATATCTTATAAATACTAAATAACAATTATAAGTTAAATTTGGTCGGAACGAAGGATTGCATTGGTTATTGTTAAACGGCAATTTAAATTAATTATATGAAAGAGCAATTACTATAGTGCATAATAATAATTAAATAATTGTTATTTTATATAAAAAAAAAAAATAAGCCAACGGGTTTTTTTTTTAGTTTATATTTAATCCTAGTCTTAGTCTTCAAGCAGGTTGTGCTGCGCTTTATGTAATATATTTTACAATTCTATGTAGCTATCAATTTTCAAACATCTTGACAAACCTGTTGGTTATCATTTACTATCAAGACGAAAATTAAATAAATATTTCCAAGCCTGTTTTATCGATTAATGATTTTAATCATAAACTTTGGTAATAGATTAATTTGATAAAATTAGAAGTAATCATAGTCCATACTTGAATGATATCAACATTAGAGGTATTTATCTGAAACTTTTTTAGGGGAGTACTTATAAAATCGGGTTCTGCGTATTCTTATACATGGCCCATAAGATACTCGAAACCCATCACTAATAACACATGTTTAACATATTATTAACGAACACGCGCATTTATGCTGTTATGTTCGTTCTTCGTGGCCACGCATAGTACTTGAACAGGCAACGTGGTCATGATTGATGGTTTTAAAAAGTCGTCGCACCTCTACTTACATGTTATTTACCCAGCACCCAGGGTAAATTACCCTCCAAAAAAATTAATAAATAAATCATATGAAAAGAAAAATCACTGATGGTGCTCACGACAGCTAAATAATTTGTACTTCACAACTCACCTGAAAGAAAAACATGTCCTACACGGCAATATTCTTGACAGTTTTTAAAAATAATAAGTTGAATTGCAAAATATTAATTAATGACAATTTCAAATAATATTTTATACATGTCTAAATAATTTATATTAAATAAAATAAATAACAACAATATTAGCGTCTCCTTAATACTGCTACGATGTACCCATGGTTGATTACTCATATTTCTATCAAATAGACAATGAAATTATCAAATTTTAATAATAATATTGCCGAAAATAAAATGTAAGTTATAATGTTATGTTAGAGTAAAATACCCCTCCCCCCAGGTTTTGAAAAGAAAGTTTATGAATCAAAATTCCTTCGCGGCACACAAAAAATATAAAACAAATATGAATCATGATAGTCCAAAACTCATTGTAATCGTACGTTTTTTATCATCATCATTCCACCTGTGTCTAGAACGTCATATGTTTGTGTATTCGTTTTTCTTTGCAAACAGAATCAAAAACCTGCCGAGATTGTTGTTCCTATCCCGAACGTGAGCAAACAACGTATAATTCTTATTATTTTGTTCCCGTATTATTTGAATAAAACGCGTAGTATGTCCTTAGATGTATTATTACAAATACTGGTAATTAAATTCAACGTTGATTTTGATTATTTTGATTATCGTACGATTTTACTATATAGTGATAGGTGTAAATAATAAAATTTTTCTGGTATAAAAATAAATACGATTTTATTTTTCTCTTAGAAACGTATTCCTCTAGTTATGTTCGGATACTTGACGTACGCTTTATCTTGTACATCGCCATGCGTATTGCGGTAGTGCATTAATTTTTTTGTTGAAAAAAAGTCCTTTCGTGCTGCGCACACCGTGACAAGCCCGTAATTAATGTAACGCAGAGAACGTTCCGAAACACGAATCGTGGTACAACCGAAAACTGTGTGCCGGCCGAGTCATTGTTGCGCGTTAAATAATAGAAAACGTGAAAACTCCAACAATTACGGTAAAAATTAAGTTGCTTTCAAAATCAAGACGCGTAGTGCGCTACCAACGGTGGTACACACGGTCTCTATTGGAACGATTCATTAACAAACGGAAACGAAAAGTGTACGTCTGGTAGCCGAAATGAATGTATGACATTAGGTCACAACGAGCGATCGAACGAAAGTCGCAGTTATCGGCGGGCTTCGGCGGTTTGCTTTCGGCTCGATTCTTCAAAGACGGCGAAGAAAAAAATTGAAAACCCCGGAAGTGCCGTTCGCAGGAATCGCGCTCGAAACCAGTGTCGCAACTACCTCAGGTGAAGGCGGTGCAAGGCACCGCCAGATGAGCCTTAAAATGTTTGTATTGGGAGCCTCGGATTCCGCAAATTTCATGCATATATTATATGTACAAGCAGTGGCGTAGATACAGTTTTTTTGGTGGGGGGAGAATTGAAAAAATAATTGAAAAAGGATCAATTCATAATATTCTTGGTGTATCTTAATACGAAGTCTTATATAATAATATTACATTTAAAATGGTACTATTATTATGTCTCGTATTTAATGAAAATTATTTTGTTATTCGATTTTTAATATGTACCTAATCATAGTAAAATTATATTTTCATTTTACTATAACATGGAAATATTAATAAATAATAAATATCATTAAAAAAAAATCTGGGGGGGGGGTGGAACCCCTTACACTCTCCCACCGTAACTACAGCACTGTGCATACGGTTCCGCATGATTTCAAATGCAGCGTTAGTACTATCGTTAAAACCTGAACTGCAAGGTTGAATTGAATATGTATAGTTTTCATATAATTTTCTATATTCCTAAGGTGTATTTAAGCTGATTAGGAAACGATGAAGGGCTTCTGAAATGTTCTCACACTTGGGCCTCAAGATTATAGTTACGGCACTGCCCGGAACCCGTAGACACCGCCGATCCTTCTACTTCGTCCGCGCACATGGCGTATAGCTCGGACCGCGCGGTCCGGCACCCCATATTCAGGCCTCGACGGGAGTCGGGTTTTTTTTCCCCCGTCGTGGGTAGGATTGTGCGCTTGGAACCGACGTGCGGACGAGCGCGGCGACAATCGTCGAAGGGGTGGGGGGGAGAACGTAGACGCTTGATGAAGGCTCTCGCACTAGCGTCTGGTTCGCGGCGACCGCCGGTGTCCGGTAGTGGAGGAGCCGCTGACGGCCGCGGACGAGAGACGGTTCGGTTACGGCCGCCGTCCATCGTCATCGCTTTATTATCGTTACCGCGCGCCGCGCGCGAACGTAAACTATTATTATTATTATTACGTAGTTACGTATACACGATCGGCGCGCGCAATGACGGAACACCGCATCGCGCAACACAATATCATTACAATAATAATATTGTATACGGAACCCGCTATGCGACGGCGACGGCGGCGGAGGCGGAGGCGGCCCCGGCAGACCGTGACTCGGTGCAGCCAACAGATCGCGTTGACCTTGGCCGTCGTCGTCGTCATCGTCGTAATCGTAGCCGCCGTCGGTTGCCACCAAATGTAATGTTGAGTCAGCACACGGCTCGGCGGCCCTCCTCCTCCCCCTGACCGCCAAAGCGCGCGATGCACGTACGTACGTTGCACGCCGCCGTCGTGTTTAGACAGCGGAAAAATACGTGCCGCCGTTCCGGTCGGACCGAAAATTGGTTTTATTTTTTATTTTTCAATTCCATTTCGTTTCCCCCCCCCCCCCATTCTCCCCACGTATTTATTATTCACCACATCGCATCACTACGAATATCACCGACTCGTACCGCCGCGCACTGCCGGTCGCTACCGCGATCACCGGGCGAGGTGTGCTGCTGCACAATCTATTATTTTTGTACGCGTACGTTACCACCGAGCCGAACCACCTAACCGAATTCCGCCCCCCCACCGCCCCCGCCCCGGACACACTTGACCGACGGCCGTGGACCGGAGTGTCTTTCTTTTCGATTTCGTCTCTTCGCAACGGTACCGCACGCATGCACGGAAACGCTGTCCAGGCTGTCGGAAACCGTGTGCAATACGCATCGTCACTTCGTCTCCGTCGGTGAAGTTGGGCCAAGTTGATGCACCCTTGTGCTCATAACGTTTTACGAAGAGATAACGCGTAATCGTATCGTTATAGTAATAATACAATATATAATATAATAATTGTATTGTTGTCTCCTTTGAGATTTTTTTTTTTTGGAGAAAAAAAAATAACAATTTTACAAACACGTGGTGAACGAAAAATCAGGAAATAAGTGCTTTTATGGACTCTCAAAAATACTAGGATCACGATCCTTGTCGTTAGAAATTAAAAAACAGTTATATACAACCTTAATATGCCCAGTGGTCACTTATGGGATGGAGACCTGGACATTAAGAAAGAATGAGGAAAAAAACTTATGATTTTTGAAAGGAAAATTTTAAGAAAAATTGTTGGACCAGTGAAAGACAGAGAAACGGGTGAGTGGAGAGTAAGAAAAAATAATGAATTGGAAAGCCTATTTAAAAAAGAAAACATTGTAAATACAATTAGAAATCGAAGACTTCAGTGGGCCGGTCATGCTAGACGAAGCCAGAACAACACAATAAAGATAACTATGGAAGAGAACCCAGTTGGTAAAAGACCACTAGGGAGATTTCGATTAAGGTGGGAAGATATGATAAAAAAAGACGCGTTGGCACTGAATGGAGGACCGGATTGGAAAGCACGAGCTTTGGATAGAGAAGGATGGAGAATTAGATGTGTGACGGGATGGTCTTGATAGTCGACAAACCCCAACGAAGAAGAAGAAGGTGAAAGAAAATAGAGTATATTAACGAATCATGTAACACTAAGTAGGACAGGTGCAATAGTAGAACCTTTTCGGGATTAAAGCTCTTATACAAGACAAAACAAGAAGAAAACTTACTTTGAATAAAGGTACCATAAATTGATTGGACGAACGTGGTTAACTGACAAGCTTGACCCCGCTCTTATAATTTCACACTATTTACTGTTTTTAAGGATTAACTTTGAATATTAGACGAAACTTACAAATCTGAAAACCGTTTATTCCGTCGACGGACCAATGAATCATCAAAAATATACGAAAGTTTAATGTAGTGCGGAATCGGAAATTTTCACGATAACATAATGTCTTACTTCGTCACGCCTCGTATTGTTGAAGAATGATTATATTGTGCATGGTTTAAATTATTATAATATGCAACACATGCAAATACCGAAAAAAATCGGTAAAAAAAATACTAAACGAAATCTTTGGGGAACTAGGGTGTTTTTTTCCTTATACGTATACACACACTGCGCACATCCAACGGATGTCAATTGTCATGTTTCAACGGTTGGAGAATTAAATTTATATAACAAATGTACACATACATACACTAACACGTATATTCGTCAAAATATATGTACAATTATTTATATCGTAATTGTGTGTACCAACTACATACGCACACCTACATGAGTACATAATTGCTTATTCGTATTTGAACTACTATAGGTTCTTCAGAATATTACTTTTCTTTTCAAATATACATTTTAAACTTTTTGACTTACAGTAATTTAAAAATAAATCAATCAACGACAACTAATTCCATGAGACTTCACAGATTAGGGTAAAACTAGTACTAAACTGGTTTGCAGTTAGATTCTACTTGATCGATATTGCTTTATCAATTTAATGTGGTGAATTTTAATGTGGTGGATTCCTTCTCCTTTTACAGCGTAGTTAATGAGCCAGTACTTGACATACCATCGAACGCTGGTCCCACAACCACTTTACCACCTCAACCTTGAGGTACATTACTTTCGGAGCGGCAAGCTGGTGCGATTTGTAAGAGGGCTCCCCTTCTTCGCGGCACCAATTAGGTTTTAAGTTGATATTGGTCGATCAACCCGACACTTCTTTTAGAAAAGTCTCCCACTATTTTGATCAACAGGTAGATCGGCTAGTGATGGGCCATTCCTTTTACGACAAGCTAGATAGCCGTCACCATATTTTTTCCCCTGACAACAAGGAGAATTGTGATGTCCTTATTTTTTTAAATTTTTATTCCGTGTCTAATTTCGATTTTTTTAATCCATAGTGCATAATTTTGCATCTTTGTATTATTACTCCTGCACAGGCAAGGCACTCCGGATAATTTGTTTTCTTACTTTTGTCACAGTTTGCACGATATTTAAATCCGTGATTTTTGTCTATGGACGCACATGTTATGTAAGTTTGTATGTTTGCACTATAATAATTTGCTATGTGTCCATATGTTTGGCAGATAAAGCATCTCGTCATTTGATCAAAGAGTATCATTCTACAATAGTCCATGCTTGTATGTATTATTCCCTAATCATTAATATTTAATTTTAAATAACTTACGAATATGTTTATGTTTATGATAATTATTAAGTGTATTTAATAATTTATTAAAAAGTATTTGTTCTAAGAACACAATTATACTTTTATTTGTAAGTATTATATTATGTAACCAAAAAATCGAAAATCGTATTTTATTGTTTTAAAAAACATTATCATTTAGTATTTCGCTTAAAATAACAGAAGATAATATCCGGCATAAAACTGTGTATTTAATTTTAATTGGGTTAATAGATATAAATTATAAAACATATACTCAGTGTAAAATGTCTTATAATTAAATGTTTAAAGATTAAAATTAGGATAGTTTTATATAAAAATATTCTACGTAATTTTATTGTTTTTCAATTAATTTTATGAATATTTTATTTTATTTTATTTATTTATTAATTTATTTATTTTATTTAATATTTATTATTAGGAAACGAAAGGCAACATAATATATCTAATACATAATACCTATTTTTGCATTGAAAATTGAATTTTGATTTTTGGTCGGGCTTGTATACAGGATTTCTTATTAGCAGGTATCATCCATATAAAATATCTGAACTGATAAAAATTTGTTGAGCTCGAGTGATAGGGGATTTAATGTTCGTAACATCGTCTTTCTCATTGAAATACACTTTTACAGCCAGCTTATTGATAATTATAAGAAAAAATTGCTGTTTCTTTTTTTAAGATGATATTTATCGAGAATAAGTCATTAATTTCACGAAGACCTTGCAGCCTTGACCACAACATAAAGAAAATTGAGACCGAGTTTAATGTGTTTCGTATAAATCATTATGAGAACATGATATCTGTATTAATACCGTCTCAGTCCATCTAATGGGAATTATAGCAATATTTCACTGAATAAAATAAAAAAGTAGCATCTGTGTTAACATTTTATTTTATACTATTAAATTTATTAAGGAGAGTATTTTTGAAATAAAGTCATATTGTTTTTGTAATATGTTTACCGACAAAAAAATTATGATAATGCATAAGTTATATAATTATGCAATAAAACATAAAACGCTATAATTTGTTAATTATTATTTTGTTCTGAGGGATATGGTCTTATTTTAGAAATATTATCTCTTTAAATTTTATAATAGATATTTAAACTGTAATATAAACCTAGACGCCGTCGCAATATTGATTATGTGTGTACGTTTTTTGTTTTATTGTTCGTTTAATAAACAAAAACAGTATGTATATGTTTAAAGTCCTTTCAAGGAAATCGCAGCAGTCATGCAATGAAAACTGAATATATTATATTTTCATTGAAAATTTTTATCAATGTAGTCGCAGAAAATGTAAGACATGTTTATCTACAAATATTCTATATTTTTTCTGAACCGTTGTCGGTCAGAATCTTAATAATTTGATTTTATTGAATAGTTAATTTCGATTTAGGTTTAAGAGTTTTTGATATAACTTTACTACTCTTGGTTTTAAAAATAATTAAATTTTAATATAATTTGTATAATAAATTAACTACAACCTTATATGGATAAGGTATTTTTAATTTTTTTTTTTTTTTTAATTTCAAATCGAATTGTTCGATTATCTTAAAAGAAAAAAGAATGTTTCGTTTCAAAACTTATTCCATTTAAAAATGTACCGATGTAATAAAGTTACATTGTACACGTATTATATGCGGCATAGTGTATACAGTGCATTTAATTTAACCCATTTTAATTACAATACATAAAGTGAAAAGGGCTGTCTGTCTTATTTTTTACAAAATACATCTCGAATTCATACAAATTATCATGAGAATACTACTCGTTATTTCTTCAACGTTTCCTTGCACGCAATTCAAAAATCCTATATTTTTTAATTCAATTACTCCATAGAAACTACATTCCGTGCGGTTTGTGTTCCTTCCACCACTACATGGTAAGTACAATATACAACCACCACTACTGTTACTGTGTAATTTAAAAATACACCAACATTATATATATATATATATATATATATATATATACACATTTTGTGTGCGTGTGCATGTGTGTGTGTGTATGTGTGTGTGTGTGTGTGTGTGTGTGTGTATGTGTATGTGTGTGTGTATCTTTATTATTTGGCCAGAAATCCGGAGACCGGAGAGTCGTTTTAACCAATCCCGTCTTGTTATCTAAACGACTAAAGTGCCGTGTGCACGTTATGCCGTGTGGCGGCAATGAGCTAAGTACACTAGGTTTTGATATTCTGTACGAGTTTTACCCTACGACGATATCCTTCCCGTTTTGACAATAGACAATAAACAGCGTATTTATAAACGTATACTTGTATAATATGTAGCCTGCGCACAATCGTGCTTACAAAAATGACGTTCTGTCAAATCTACTGCCGCACGAAAAACCATACGACCGCATGTACAAAATATGTTTACGGCATAGATATAGGCCTATGTGCGACTGAGAAAAAAATTAAAATAAAAGGTAGTAATCAATTATTGTAATTTATTCCGGTTGTTCGTGGAACGTTGAAGTTAATTTATTTAGGCAAATCTCCGAACAAACGGAATACGATTTTGTATTTTTATTAAGTTATCCTTCAAGTTGTCTATATGAAAACTACGATTACAATGTTGTACATTATTATAAATCGTATAATACACATTATGCAAGGTCTCGGGTACTACATACTATATACGACACATTGATTAATATTGGTGGCTATAACGTTTATTTTCAACTAGGAAAGCGTAGCAAACCTGTGATTATTGAAACCAACCGCGACCCCTAAACAGTTATTAATGAAATATTTTATAAAGAAATATTTAGTATTTCATATATTTTTAATGGGTAAAGGTTTTCGCAAATTACCACACGTAAATGCTATTAGACGGTTAAACATTTTGGGACGAGGGTTTAATACGAGTAATGACAGTTATTAAAATAAACGTTTTCGACCGAAAACAACATTAGTAGTTTTTGAAAATTAGTTAAAAAATATCAGACATTATAAAAATTACTTATTTTATAAAAAAAAATAATATAAATATAGTCCAGTCCATTATTATGTATTTATTTTATTAAGGTCTATAACATGGAAAAACATTAAATGTACGGACATTACAAAGAAGATTTATGTTTCTGGATAAAGATAATTCCCGTCACCGCGAAGTCAATTTCGATTTCCGGTTATCACGGTAACATAGGTATCCGTTGGTACAACAGATTGTAACATTTAATTAACTGCAGTTCCATATGGTAGCCATGATGTACTCCGTACCAGTGATTTCGAATAACGGTAGCTTACCTTTTGAGGAAGGTAAAGATAAAACAAAATTTCCGGGTTAATCTGAACGCAAAAAAAAAAAAAAAGAACCCGGCAATAGATTTAATATTATTCATCATTGTGATCAGAGGGTTGATAAACCACCTGTTTCCTTACCGCTAATTTACCTAACTCTCAGACATATTTTTTTTATCATATTCAAGGTGGGTATAAAAATTTTGAATTGGCGGGGCCCAGGATATTATTATAATATTACGACACACAGAACCCGTTTTGCCTCTCAATTGTCATGTTTAGCCATCTCTTTTATATATATATATATATATATATATAAATATATAATATACACTGCAAGTCTCTTTCTTCTCAGGGGGTGTGGGAAAAATTCTTCAGTCGTAAAAAAAGGGTTGATTGCGATGTAAGAAAGAACAGGTGGCAATCATTATCCGATGACTTACCTCGCTGCCGCCGCTGGTCTTATATAGTTTTTTCATCTTGGCCTTGAACCCTTGTGCCCTCTCGAAACAGAATAAAGAATAGAGGGAGTAAAACTACTAATACCACCCCCAACACGGAGATAAATATTCATCGATGAAAAAACGTTGTTACGACCCATGCTGCATCTAGAAGACAAAAAACAAGTGCAAATCAACTTCTCTTATAAACACCAACATACAGTTAACAATTTAATTTGTAAATAACGAAATAAATTGTTGCGTGTAAAATGTATGTTTAATTGTTAGTCGTTTACTTGAAATATTCATAAAAATACGCAGGTTATTCACATTTCAGTACGTTCACGATGGTGATAAATGCCATTTGCATATTAGACAAACCAATAAGCCATTATATAAATAATTTAAATGTAGGTAATTATGTAAATTGTATTCTTACAAAAATAGCTTTAACATTTACGCTACAGTAGCTTTGATTTATTTTTTGGAATTCGTATAAAAACTCAATGAAAATCATAATATAATAATTGAATACAACTTTCTTAGTAATTATCGAAGGGTTTAAAATTATATAATGAATATTATTATTTAAAAGATAAAACACTAGTAATTAGAGACGTTTTTTTTTATGAACAATTATTTAGGACGAGTGTAAAATTACAATACGAAAAATAATCTCCATTATAATTTAAGTGATTTAATATATTTTTAAATGCTTAATATAAAGCTATTAGATAGCCATAGATTAGTGTTAAATTCGATTATATCAATGTTTTTTAGTTCATTCGGTCGAATAACATTTTTGTCAAAACCAATAAAATTCGTACTCAAAGCCATATTGTTATCGAAAATTAATGAACAGCAATATTAAAGCATTATAATATAATATACATAGTATTATAGACTGTTGACTTATATAATATGTGAATGATATGATTACAGTACATTTGTATGTGTGTCATAGCTTATAGACCATTAAAAATACAGTAAAATACTTTCGGATTCAACTATATTAGCATTGTTGACCGTTGTACCGTTGATAATGCATTTAGCTTTTTATTTTATCATATTTTAACATTGGTAAAAATCAAGAATAACAACAAATAAAATGTACTTAGAAATACACAAATTACTTCCCAAATGTTTTTTATACCGTTACGTATTATTGAACTATCCCAATCGTTTTTTTTTTTTTTTTACAATATTATACGTAATATTCTAAAATATCACTTATCACTCATTTTCGTTATAACATTGGAACCATTATATTTAGTATTTAATTATTTTACAAGTTTATATTTTAACGATAATGTTTAAATAAAATTTAATATTTTCTGTTATAACTTTTGAGAATCATAAATATGGTATTTCCAAAAAAACTATTTTCGTTGTTACGTAATTTATTATTAATTTTAATTTAGAAACATCTATATGGTGCTTAATGCACACAAGTGTGCTATAAACATTTTTTATGGGGATAACATATTGGAAAAAAAAGTAAGAACACTTGATTTTATTATAAGCATATATTGAGCGTATTATAATAATATCGTGAAAAAGACTTATTGAACCAGTCAATTTACACTAAAGTAAAATTACAAGTCCTCCCCCCCAAAAAAAAACCTTAAGACCATGTCCATAATCAATACCTAAATAAAAAAAATTAGATCGTTTACTTTTAATTTCTTCTCAGAAATCATTCGACATTAATGTCTAATAATTTGTCTCTGTGTCAAATTAAATTTTACACCGAAAGAACAATACATGTGATTATCATAAGTGGTAAATAGGTATTAGGGTGCATTCCAAATTTAATACATTTCTCATAAAAATCTACACATAAATTCAACAAGCCTGATTTTAAAAATAATTTAGCTTCCCTCCACAACATTTCTATCAAGTACGACTATGGGTTTTATGTAATTATGTAATCACTAATACCATATCATTACCATATATAGAAAACAATTAATACTCAAATATCAAATAAATCCATACCAGCTGTATAAATATTTTAAAATAATATAATACGCGATAGAATAATATTAATACTCTTTGATTATGTATTGGCTATATTTTTACATGTTAATATGCAAGAGATAATTTGACTAGAAATGAAAGGGAAAAAATGTACTTTTTAAAACTTTGATGTATATTTTAATTATAATAGCGTCAATTATTGGTTTTAAAAAGTCAAATTGACGTTTTGTACTATAAACCTATAAAATACGTTTCCGTTGAATTTGTTATTGTTCGTTTGATTTTTATACTTTTGCCATACAAACAACATAATAAAAATGAAAAAATAAAATATTTTTCGGCCATCAATTATTATTTAAATCTCAATGCACACGACTGTTAAAGACGTATATTATTCTTCATCTGTTGTGACTCGTAGGCCATCCGCCATCACAGCAACACACACACATACACACATGTCTAATAATCTATATGGATTTTTGTGAGGCTTAACCTTAAGAGCGGTTATAGGTTATCAAAGGACACATTTGAAGAAGAAAAAAAATGAGCAAAGATAATCGGAGGGCTGCGATGAACAAGCATTTACGTATCATTACGGTATATTCGGACTAAACGTAGACGGCATAGATAAACGTACAGAATATTATCATGTATGCGTGCCATAATCGCGATAAAGCACAATCTAAAACCATAAACCGATGTCCAAAGGTCGACCTTTGTTTTATCAGTACGGTAATGTTTTCGGCATTTTCAGTACGCGGTCCGCGCAAAACATCGATTAATGTTGGACCGCCCGCAGCAATTGTTCCGACATGCACGTCCGCACTTTTAAACCAAATCCGGCTGTGTCAAAGAAAAAAGAAAAATTTAAAAAAAATGCGTTTTTTAAAAGAACGTCGCGCGTTCGATGCGTCAACGCGGCCGACAAAATCGTCGTCCTTGACCATGCTAACTTTGTGTGCCGAATCAATTACTCGAGAACTATATATCTCGTTTGGTGCATGGTTCAACAACGGTACCGTTTAATTGCACGCGCGTACATGTATTATTATAATGGATTTCGATTCGAATTAAAAAAAAAAAAAAAAACGAATCATCGTCGCCATAAAATAATAAAGCCATAACGCGAGATATGACCGGCTCGGCGAAAACCGTTGTTTACGAACCGTTTCTTTCGTCCGGCGAAAACAGTGATAAAAAATCAATACGCTTTCGACCTCGCGTTACTTTATGACGTGCACCGCGGGCTCGCATGCCAGTTAACGTTTTCGTCAAGCCCGGATTATGGTAATTTGGAGCCCGGGATCAAATGATTTAAGGGGCCCATAACCATAATCAAAATATTGATGACCCACACAGAAATATATTTCAGAGACAAAATAGAAATTATATTCTAATTTATAAATGTATTCCTTGCTTTTTTAATAAAAAAAATAAAAACGTTATTTATATAAACAATTTTTTCTTTCTTTTTGGGAAGCAAACCCTTTTATTATATCATCGGTATTAATTACCTCTAAAACATTACTCTCTGAACCAGGAGCTTACCCAGGAATTTTTTGTTGGGGGGGTCTAAAATTTTTATTTTATCAGTTCTTTAATTACAATTATACTCTAACTCAATACCAAAAAATTACTGTTAATATACTATAGTATGGTTCATACATTATAGGTATATTATATAATATATAAACGTATATTGAAGATAATAGGAAATTAAAATACACTATATACTATTATTATACTATTTACTATTAAACCGTTGAGTATGTAAAAATTTCAATTAGGGGAGGGTCCGGACCCCCCTTGGGTACGCCCTTTCTCTTAACACAAAACCATAAAACTATATACTGTTTTATACTTGTTTTTTATACGAGCTAAAAAAGAGTTAAAAAACGAAAAAATCTACTATCCATCAGGGCCTACTATTGTTTGATAACCGTTGTGGGTCCGGGGCCATGGCCCCTTTGCCCTCCCCCTTAATTTGGGATCGATTTTCGTACACACATGCATATATATATGTATTTTATCTACCAGGTTTTCGCCTCGGAAACGGACCGGTAAAACGATGATTTATGATGGCCTCCATGGTACCGGGGAGAGGGGGAGGGAACGCACACGTACCTACGACACACCGACCGAAGAAAAATACCGTACCCGGGGTGTCTCATTAGCACGCACGTTATGTGTTCCTCCTCCGCCTCGTCGGAGCGCGTCGTTAGGTACGCGCGATTGTACGGTTTGTAACACCTGTACACCGCACATATCGTATGGAGCAAGGTGAATGCGTGTGTAGCACTATAATACGCGCGTATATTTGAATGCCATTATTCTTGCCACCGGTTAGATCCGACATCTGCGCCGGTGATGACCTCTCCTGACGGAGCACCGAACGATACGATCCGACGTCGAGGTAAAGGATTGATAAAGGATTGGTCGCGTTAAGAAAACGATGGAAAACAAAACAAAAAAAAAAAAAAGCCAAAAAAAGTGTACACGTACATGGAGCTCCGTCGGTGCGAGGCGTTGACGGATAATTGATATAAATCGACTGGTATAACCGTCTGCTGGCGAAATCCCATTGTCGTGCCATTCGTTCCGTGTAAAACAACACACCCCGCGTGTGTAAATGAGACTGTGAGAAAACCGTGAGAATAATATTGAAAACTGTATGGTGAAAAAAAAACGAAAATAAAAAAATTGAAAATTAGGCGATATCCTTTTTTTTTTTATATACATTTTTTCATCAACCCTTTAAATTGCTGTACGTCGTGCGTGTGTCTCCCCGTGTCGTTGAAAAACATGCGCGTTCTTGATGTTTGTATTGTTTGTACGTGCGCGTGTGTGCGTGAAAGGTGTGCTGTTACACCCCCGCGCAATTATCCGGCGGCTGCGTACCACATGTACACGTACAGTGTATCCACACGACGTCGTCGACTGCAGAGGGAGTGAATTATTATTTAATTTATTAATTTTTTTATATTCTCCGCCACTTTTACCGTCGCCGAAGCCGTCGTTTTTATTTTTTTTTTTACTGCTAAAAAACATGTAAAAACCAATAAACGCGCCCGTTATGACGTACGAGGCGTTGCGTGCGTGCGTGTACACGAGTTTAATCCCTCAAAACCATAGTCAACCGGTTCAGTCAGTGCACGTTGAGTTGCCGTTCTCGTCTGGCCAGGCTCTCGGTATCGGTTTGCTTCCGAAATTCACGTCGCCATACACACCTATGACACGTCGTGCACGCACGCGGACCGTGAGCTACGCACGACTTACACTTTTCGTTGTAGCAATCAGACCGCGTAGCGACGCTCAAACTACCAGCGATTTAAACCGTTTTAAGAATATAATGTAAACACTATATAATGAATACATATACATATACACAATACAACGAAAAATGTGAGCACTGATTTGATTGAAAAAAAAAATGTGATTAAAGGATAATAATTCCAATTTAGATGCGTATTGTGCTTTCATTGTGATATTATGTCTCATTTTCGTTCGTGCAAAGGTACAAAGGTACCTGAATAATTAATTGGCTTTTAGACGTTGAATAATCCGTTAGTTAAGAACTCGAACCTGTTGATACGATTTGAAAAAAAAAATTGAAATAAAAACTTGCAAAATCTATATAAATATTTGAAAAATAAATTTTACCCTCTCTGGGTACTCGGCCATTTTAACGTTTAAATCTGTCTGGAAGTTAAATGAAATATTAATGGTGTGGTGAAGGATCGGTTTTTTTTGTTATTATTTTTTTTCATCATGTTCTAGTTTTGAATTGTAATAAATAAATTTATTATTATACTAAAACGATAATTTGGTGATTCTTAAAAATTAAAACGACTTAATTAGTTAAGCTATTTTTTTGTACTGGAACCCGATCATAGTGCATTCAAATAATCAGAATTAAATATTGAATCTGTACAATATTAGTAGCTATACGTTAAAAAATAATAAATTATAATGATAAAAAGTACAGTAAAATCAATGACACGAATATACAATCATAGTATACGGATTTGATGAATATTCTATTATATCTGTATTGTTTCATCAGTACGCGGAAATCAATCGTAAATAAAAATGGTATTATTTACACATATTTACATAATTATGCATTATTTAAACATTAATTTTAGTAAAAACGATTGGTCGCGAAATGTAAAATCAAATAGGATAAAAAGTTATTAAAGGACTACACAACAAAAAAAAAAAAACCTATATTATTTATTAGTATGAAAATATATTGCTAAAAAGAAGAAAACTGTTGGTGTCTACAATTGTCGTTGGACAATTTCTTCTATGTTTAAATATAAATCGCGTTTTACACGTGACGTCATAAAATCACACTATTTGGACTAGAGCTCTTAAAACACGTGTCACAGAATTCACGTGTACACGTGAAATACGTGTTTATCCAAGTATAAATCCATTTTTATAATAATGAAAATTAGTAATTTTATGTTATACACTTGAAGTTTTAATAAAATATTATTAGTACAGTATTAAGTTAAGGATATACGTTTTTATTTTGAATTTTACACGTGACACGTGATACGTGAATTCCGTGAATTCACGTGTATTAAGAGCTCTAATTTGGACCATATCTAAAATTCACGCGTGGTATTTATTTTACGCGATTAAAATAACTTAAGAGAAAAATCGAATTAATGTAGAAATTATTAAAGTACATGTATTTAAAGGTTATGTATTTTTTTAAATTATTGTACTTTTCATAGTGTTAAAATTTGTTTCAGAGTAGTACATAGGAATGTCAAAATAATGAGTTTTGGTGTAAATATTTTTTACTATAAATCGTCCTAATGGTTTAGGAAACACACATTTTTCTCCTATTAATATTTTGTAAGTATTATTGTTAAGGTCCAGTATTGCTAATATAAATCGCATAAACAAACCATTATACCACTGAACTATAAATTCGTGAACGTTATCCTGTCGAGAACGGATAATATGTTAGTTTTCAAAATCGGTTATTCATGTAATTTCTTTTCTATTTTAATTCATTATAGGTACATGATATACAACATAAAATACGTAAGGTGCTAGTTTTTTAGTTATATATACTTACTTACTATTCTTGGTTTTCAGTATATTAAATTGTATGTACCCATCTTTATTTGAGTTGATAAATGTTTTTATGAGATTTTTTTTACCATTTATCTCAGTTTATACATTATATATGATAATTACACATTTGTTTAAACTTATTATAACAGAGTATAGTATGTTTTTCTTTGTGTTAATTATTTTATTAGTTCTTTTTTTTTTTTTTGTCAAACCTATAAACTACCCTAAAAAAAATTTTAATACTATATAAATTACAATGATTTGAAGAAATATGTATCCTTCAAAGAAATATACTTTAATTACTTATGCCTTAAATCAATTTTTCCCAATAGTTATTTTAATCGCAGGAAATAAATATCAGGCCTGAATTCTAGATACGCCCATCGGACGGAGTGACTTCCGTGACGTCACACGTAAACGCGACTTATATTTAAACATGGAAGAAATAGTAAAACGATTTTTAGACCACCAAATTATTTTTTTAAACATATTATTTTCACACAATTAAAAAAAAAAATCGCATACGTTGGTTGTACAGTCAGTCCTTAAACATAATTCCGTTAAATTGCGAAGGGGTATTGTCAAAATATTGTTCTCATATTATGCAATAGTCGGTCTATCAGTTAGATCGACTAAATAATTTAGCTAAAATATTTTCTTTACGTTATTCTGCGCTGTATGAACATAATGGTTAAATACCTACCTCGGTTTTCTTTCGAAGAAATGTACAGGAAATATCCAGCAATCTAAAGTTCTTTTTACCATTCATTTTCAATACATCACATAAAGTTTGCACGTGACACATAGCGTTGGTGATCTTTAAACTAATTTTACGAAAATATTTCTTTTGAAAATTACTCTATAGTCATCAGTCAAATAATTGCATGATATTTAATACAAGCGTCTGATAATGAGATATCATCATAAATGTTCTCGTAAACAGTGTGCTGTAGATATTATGATTGAATATTTAATTTCTTCTAGTTGATATCAATTATTATTTGAGTTTAGAATAAGGCCACTGAAATCAATACATAGTATATAAATACTAAAATATGACATTGTAATTTTTACTTATATCAAATATTCATATAGGTTCTTTGTTGTATTCTTGGGCAATAATTTATGGATTTTTATTAATTTAAAAATATATTATATGAATGTGTACAGATTTTTAGTCAATGATGTTCTCGATTTCAATACAAATTAATAATAATTTGTATACTGTTCGAAAGGATACATATTTTTACGCATTTAATTTTCTACGAATTATTAATAAAACATTTGTTAACGCTGTTCGATGAATAAATATTGTGAAGTATCGTAATAAAACTCAAAAATATAATCACATTTAAAAAACAATAAATTACGCGTATTTAAGTTACGTTTAAATATATTGTACAGGTTCCCGATGTAGGTGATTATTTGAAAGTATTATTTATTTATCAAATCCGTCGCACAACAAATGTTACGGTTTACACTGTGTTTTATTTGAAAAGTACATAGTATCACGATGCATTATTTTAAATTAATTTTTACACTCCAATCCGTCGGGTTTTGATGAATTAGGCGTTGCTCCGCAGGCTCCGAACCGTTGTCCGAAGAACATCGCGTTCCAATTATAATATAGGTATCTGATATTTTAACTTTTGACCGCCGGTGGTTAGCGACGCACAGTGGATACGTTCTTTCGTATAAAAATATGTTGTTACCGTTTTATCCACGAACCTGTTAATCAACGTGTCGAAGGTATAAAAGATACGGTCGTTTGGTTGTCGGCGCGTAGAAACGGTACGTAAAATACGTAATACTCGGCCGACCGGTAAAAATTGACCTATAATTTATGGACATGTAAAACGAAACAATACGTTGTTTATTTATTATTCCGCGAAACGGTTCGGAGCGAGCCCGACACGTTGGTCTGAGCGAAATCGAGACATTCAAATCGGGCAGTGAAATCGGAATTGAAGTCGCGGCCAAGTAATGACCTACATATAACCTTGGAAAATAAATTTGACAACAATTTCGAAATGTTACTTTTTTTTTTCTCGTCCAAACAGGTACTAGTTTTATAACAAAATTACCGTACCGCGGATCGATGTGATGTAAAACTGCTATCCGAGCGGTGAATTCGTGAACACAAACCCGTTCGCATTGCGAGGTATATCTAAATCCGTATTCGTTATTGTTACGCGTCAATCGGTGTGAAAACAATAATTATTGCACCACGTCGAATCAACGTTTCTCCATTACGGAAAATGGTTATAATCGTTTCAAATGAATTATACGCGGTGCACAATACCGGGCGGTAACACGTACGATAAGAATGTGTATAATTTATTTGATCAAAACATTTGGTTTTTTTTCCCCGTGAACCGTCCCAACAGGATATGTGTTGTACACGAATAATAACTGTCATCGCGATAACGGACTTATCGGGCGGTATGTGCTGCTGCAATAGTACACCATATTGATCGCGACACAATGTAATCAACGGCGACGGCCGCGTGTGGTCGCGCACAATACGTTTTATTGATTCCCGTGCGCGGTCCACATACGATCACATTTTATCACATGTGCAACACTCGGAAAACCTTGAACCGTATCGGTGTCAAAACGATCCGAACGTATAATGGTCGTGTACGCAGAACGACTATCTCTTTTCTCCGTTTGTTTTTACAATCGTTTCGATGGCTCGCGCAGATGTTCGCCACCGCCAAACGAACGTGTGTGAATAATAATAATAACGCCAAGCCACGTCCAGGACGGAATTCTGTGTTGTAAAAATGTTTGATCCTCTCTTCGTCAAAATATACGAAAAACCTTCTGCAACGATAAATAATTATCGATTTCATACGTTTAAGATGAAACGTAAACTTTCTATTCCGTTGAAATCGCCCGTCTGTATTCCATTTGTAATTTTAATTACTGAAAACGAAAGTTTATATACGGGCTGAGATACATTTCGGGGAGAAGTGTTCGGACTCTACGGATTGAATTCTATCGAACAAACATTGTCTTCCCGGGCCGAAACGTCCGACGGTCGAAAAATCTCACGTTTACACGTTTATCCGCGAATCAGCAGGTCCAGAATATACCCGAAAATATTCCCACTTGTTTTTCGGCATTTACAGTTATATACACTATTGTTGTGACGACGCGCCGTCATCGGATCGTTTCGTATTTCCTTGGTCTCTTAATTCCGCCTCGTAGCTGGAAACGTTGTCGGCATTTGTCGGCAAAACGTCCGGGTCCCCCGGGGTCGGCGACAGTAAATCACATAAAAAAAAGAAACGGAGAGAAAGAAAGATGAAACACGTACACCTATATGTACACTGCGGCACACACCGCTATTATTGCCGCGCCGAAGCCAAACTCCACACGTAGCACTAAATGTGCGGGCCTTTTGTCCGCGATTTCTCGGGGTCTCGGTGGCCCCGCAATAAATCTCGACGCGCGCGAGCGACACGCACCATTTCTAGCGGTTTTTTTTCCCTACCCAAAATATTATGACCGATTAAAGGAATACACATACTACGTCACGTTATTATTATCATCGTTGTCGTGTACAAGTAACGAGTACGGTCAGAGACGGCGACGACAGCACGTCCCTCGGTCTACATGGATTTCATCGTTCCGTGACAAGACGTTTAGTGGTCCATGAACGCATCGGCGGCGTGGTGGCGGCGATGACGGCGGTGGCGGTAATGGATAGAGGGGGAAATTAGAGGTGCCCTTGTGCTAATGACTGCACTGCGACGGTGTACGCGCGCGAGGGGTCGTCGACGCTTATAACCCTTCCGCCGTCTTCAGACGGTTTTTTTTTTCCTCTTATTATTTATTTTTTATGGCCTTGGAATATTCGGCTACGGCAGCACTTGTCTCGCTCGGCAGCGGCGGGCCTCGCCATATAATAATAATAATAATAATGAAAACCAGTTCTACTGCATCCCAAACAAACCAGTCACAAACATCCCATAGCTATTTTTTCTCCCTTCGTCTGACTACGATGACGACGACCTACACATACACACACACACCTTACAGAGCGTATTGGTACACACTGGAAAAAAAACACACACCCTTTTTTCTAAAATAAAAAAGACTTTTTATTCATGATAGATTTGCTCGCAGACGATGATTCGTCGTCTGCGTTGTAATACGGTAAGATAAATAATAATATTTTTATGCACAGAGAGTGGAATGTTAATGGTTGAAGATAAACACACACACACACAAAACCTCATCTCCATATCCCTTACTTCACCCCCCTCCGTAACACCGTCGGTCGCTGTCCCACTCCGTGTGTCCTCTCGCACTCACTCACCGTGTACGATCGCCCAGACATAATCAAAGAAACACCAACAATAGTGTCTGCGGCGAAATTAAATTTCCCCGTCCGTTATAGTAATAATAATAACAACAATGATATGTGGTGCTAAAAGCGATATACCAGCAAACGCACCATCGATTTGCGCGTAATGACTTGACACTTGGCCATAAACACTACAGTGGTTTTTTTTTTTTACTCGGTCGAATCGCAGTCGGCCGATGGGAATACACACGTACATTTGATATGTTATTTTCAGCGTTCGAATAGTATTTCTTCGCACTGCGGCGACTATGGGAATACTCGGCCGTGTAGGATAACCACGTGCGTACAATAATAACAATAATATCTAGTTACAAAACCGTGCGTTACACGAAAACAGTTTCAGACACACAAAATGTCGAGAACCACGTCAAAAGTTTAAATCTAAAAATAATATGCAACAACAGGATTCCGCGCGCGTTAATATCGTAAACGTATAAAACCACCAAAACGGTGCACGTTTGAGTCCTGCATCGCAACTGGCGTTCGATTTCTGGTTTGGCTATTTTCGATCTCGTCGATTCTCACACAAGTTCCGGTGACTCAACCGCACTGAACACGAATTATCGATCGCGCCATATCACTTGTTAATCAATCTTAGCGTACGTCTGAAAAACACGAGTAATTAATGTACAATGTTTATACCGGATAACGCACTATCACGCGCACATATTGTGGTCGTAAAAAAACCTAATATTAGTACATAATTACGGTCCTTGGTCATTAAAAACGGTTGCATTCAATAATAATATCTCTAATAAAATTATGTAAAATCATTTGTAGCAATCATATCGACGGGTTCGAAAAATTTGTTATTTGAATAACAATTTCAAAAAAATATTGCAATCATTATTATATGTTGATAACAGTTGTAGCAATAATAATTAACGGATTTACATAATACCAAGCGGGAAAAATGTAAATCATAATGTTTTCCTGCTTGCCTATAGATGGTTAGAGTGATTTCACTACATATCAATAGGTTAATAATCTATATTTATAATTCGTTTTGATGAAACAAACTATTATTGTGGTTTGAATATTACACTAGGTACACTGGGATTATTAATGCGTAATTTTAATCGCATTTGGTGGTAAATGCGTGTACGTTTTTCTTTATCTTTATTTTTTTATTTGTGCTTTCGAGAATAGCTATTTCGATTAAAATGTGCTGGTAACAATATAACAACAATGTTGTCTGAGACTTATACAGCCAAACTGTATTAAAAGATGAAGTCCAAAAAAAGGTCATGTTCGTGATGTCAAGAAATTCAACTGTAGTTTAAAGTCCACTTGCTCATTTGAGTGGGCCGTGTTCGCGCCTAAATACCGTATTTGCGCATATATAGAAAACCATGATTGTTTGTAATAAAATTTAACACATGCCTACACGAGAGAACTTAAAAAAATGTATAAATACTTTGTGTTTTATCGCTTTTATTACCTACGTTTATTGTTAACGTTATCAATATATTATATATTAACATGAATTAAATATGAAATGTATAAATAAAATATAAAATTGTTACTTTAAAACTTACTTTAAAACTGTGTGAATATTGTTTAATTGTATTATTATTTTATTTACACTATATAATGTTATTACCTATGAATTATTAGTATATGTTTATTGTTTATGTTTTTTTTTTTTTTTTGTAACGGTCTAAATATTCTTACTATTATTACAAAAATGGCAACGTCGCAGTAAAACTTACATTTGTAGTATTTTAGTATTAATCAAACTCAAAATATAAATTCGTAGTGCATGTAAAAATTAAAATATTTTTTTTTATATTATTAATTGAATTATTATTGATTCGCCTTTAAATGATAAAATATTTTCTGATCGTAAATATTCTTGAACTTTAACAATAATTTTTGGAATATTTTTTTTGTATATTTCTTCAAAGGTACATTCTATCACGAATTAATTTAACGTCCTCATAATCTAACGTGTCGAAACTGTCATTTGTAATTTCAGGACGTATAATTTTAATTCAACGATCAGTAATTTTTTTGGCTTTTTTTTTTTTTTTACACGCACTTCGGAATAAGTTGATGACTTAACTTTTTTTCATTCATACCATGGTTATAAATTAAATTGCTACTCTCAGTTGAATTTCCATTTTTAATTAGTCTTGCTAAACAGGATTCAATTGTACAACACTACGTTACATCATCAGATTTACTTTCGTAGACTTTATTAATTTATAACATTACCGACTTATCGATAATAAGTAAATCTTTAAAATTTTTACATACACTTTATGCAACTATAGTTTTCGGTAATTTTTTAAAACAATTTTATTAAAACATAAGCACGTAATCGCGTACGATGACAACTAACTAACTATAACGTTTGATATAATAATAATAATATAATATAATGATTAGTGGTAAATACCTTATCCAGGTAATAATTGTCTACAAAATACAAAGTTAGGTATAAGTTAGGTATGAATACATTATTATAACAGATATGATAGAAAATAAATTATTATTTTTTATCAAATAGAGTTTTAAAAATTAAAATAGTTCATTTTGATCAACTATTTTCATTTTTGGACCATTACGCTTGTTGCCATATTTATTGATTGGTAATTACTGGAGTAATAATATAGTTATAATACGAGTACATTTTATTCTGTCTGAAGTCTGTAAAAGCGGAAGTTTAAAATAAGTATTAGGATGATGCTAAATTTAAGTAAACAAGTACCTAATAAGTAATCTAGCGCAATAAAGGATTTTCTAGATAGGCGTAAATAAGGTATTTAGGCGCAAACACAGTTCACCCGCTCATTTAGCCCTTGTACGGTAATAATAGTTTTAATTTATAATAAGTAGGATAAATATGTATGTTCTAAAACAGCCAGCCAGCCAGCCGCCGCCAACCGGTCCAGCCGCCGTAATTTTTTTTTCTTTTTCGACCGTTTACGTAACCCACTCCTCATCACTACTTCCCCTACTACTTCCTCTTATTAAAAAAAAAAAAAAATTTGCCGCCGCCGACCAGCCGCCGTAATTTTATTTTTTTTGCCGCTGCCGCCGCCACAGCCACCCAGCCACCAGCCAGCCAGCCTCCTTCAACAGCCACCAGCCAGCACAGCCACCCTACC
>NW_020272884.1:235983-248574 GCF_003268045.1 Sipha flava
TATTGGTAATTTTCTGATTAAAAATTATCCATTTAGAATATGCATTAATGTATTTTATAAACTTTTGTAACTTTAACATATTTTATAAGTTATATCAAATTTTGTTTGAGGTTAATTTAAATTATAAGTTTATCATCATTTATGGTTTCCTACTGCTTTTTTGTTTAAATCACCGTATTATAAAATATTGTTACTATGTGTTCGTTGTTTATAATAAAAAGTATCAAATAATTACTTGAAAAAGCATAGCATTATAGTGTTTATTAGGACTACTATATTTATATTACCGAGGTCGTTCACATTCGGTCACTTTTTAAATTTTTTTGCATTCGATCATTGCCAAATGACCTACTTTCAAAAAAGTTTCTAACACTCGTACGCGAATATTAAATTGAATTTCACATCAGAATAATCAAAATTACGCAACTGTTACATAACGCTTAAACGGCATAATGTCGCAAAAGAATGACAAAAACTTTCATCGAGGTGTCGACAATACACGTGTAATACATAGATTTTGAGCCCGATTCATATAGGGCAAATATGAATTGATTCTGTATAAATCAATTTTTCAACGATAAACATTTTTAATTTGACTAAAAACAAAATGTATGATAATATTGATAATACTCATTCTCAAATTTCAAACTCTGAAGTGAATGTAAGATCTATGATTGGTTAAATATTAATTTCATAATGAACACAGTCAAGATATTTTATTATTATTTATTACTCAGATTGCTAATGATAAAGTAATTTTAGCATAATATAAATTATGAAAACATCTCGAAATCGAATATATTGTTTTGAACATTAGTACCGGAACAATATAAAAATAATTAGTGAAATAAATCATAATTTAAAATTCATATTCTATTAATTGTATGAAAATATATATCTAGTATAACACTGCATTATGATACTGCCGGGTCATTTTTTTATTTTATATATTATTATACTTATTGATATTGAAATAGTAACACAATCATATGATAAACGAGTACAACTTTAGCAACTAGAACGGAAACCCAATTGATTTCCGATTGGAAATATGGCGCAAAATATACACGTAATATCAATAACATATAATATTTTCTACGGGCAATGTTTTCGACAGAAGAAAAACATGATTATGTAGTAACAAACGTACCTTAGTAGACACACGAGCGAATACAGGTTTTTGATTATAGACGTTCATATTTGTACATACAGAGAAATTTTGTATATATTTGTGTATGTGCAATCATAATATTGTTTTTTTTTTCAAATCATACTATTTGAAAAGTGAAGTTTTATTTTCGACTCAAATAGTTTATTTTTATTATATTTTTTATATCTAAAGGACTTCAGAAGTGAACCGTTGGGTATTTACTGATTACCATTGCGGCGAGGACGTGTTTTAAATTGTATTTTGTAACCCAAGTTTTCGATGTTCTCAAATTACGCATATCTTCCAGTTCAGAAAATGTTTGTTTTACCATACGTATGAGAACCTTATATATTATGTAGTATGACATATTGAGTTACCAATTATCAATCGATATTTTACGTTTTAAACATATAAATATAGGTATACTCTTCTGTGTATTATTGTATGTATGTATAACGTCTCAATATTATATTTTATATAATATTTATGTACGCGGAACACAGAAGACGTTGTTAGATTGTGATCACTGATCGGTTTCATGACGGAGAAATAAAAAAATAAACAAAATCGAGTACCCAGCGGCCGCACCTGTAGTCATATACACACCTTTATTTTTTATTTTTTATGTATATATGTTTCTGTAGGTATAAATATATACGTGCAGAGAAAAAGAGAGAGATAACCAACTCCTATACACAGTAGGTACGTTTTGATAAACTTGGTCGAAACAAATGCAAATAAAACGTACATAATAATTATCACCCTCCTTTTTATTTCTTTTTTTAACACACTGAATACATGTACATATATATATATATATACTTTTGTTTACCTATACGGTGGTAGTGTGCGCGCGTATACGACAGAGAAAAGGCAAACACCCCTTTCCTATTGTTATTCGGTTGCGCGGAGGCATATACACGTGGGCGGGATGAAATCCAAACAGGTGCCGTGCGATCATTGTCAAGAGCTGACAAGAATAAAAAGAAGACCGTAAACCATTACAATATATATATATATGTACCTGCGTACACATTGGGGAAAATGATAATCGTAGAACAGCAACGGTAAAATAATGGGTGTTTTTTTTTTTAATGAACCTCTACTCGCGGACCTTGTCGACGTCTGATGCAGTTGTGGTGCGGTGTCTAGATCAGATCGGCCGGGTTAATGGTGGATGTTGGTTAACGGTATACCTGTACGCGTACATTTACAGATGCGCAGACGGGCCAAAAGGGTTACAGGCAAAAAATTGTATATACATACCCCCGAGGGACAAGGTAGGCGAAAATCGATGGGGTTAAATGTATAATAAAACAACGGTACATTTGCCGGTTCCCACGACCGTATAGTAATTTTCTCCTATATATCTTTTATTTTTTTTTATATGGGTGTGTTGATAAAGAGAGTGAGGACACAAGTGAACTTCCGGAGGAAGACGAAAATGGCAAATGATCTCCAGCCGGAACTTCGACGTTTTCGGGGGAGTGCTCTAAGTGTTCTTTATGTTCGAACATATAATATTCAAAGTATTCATCAACGTGTTGTGCACAAGTCGAATTACATATATCGTACCTTCACATAGTGAACATATAATATTCAAAGTATTCATCAACGTGTTGTGCACAAGTCGAATTACATATATCGTACCTTCACATAGTTCATCGATTCTGTTTATTCAATACATATTTTAATTTGTTTAAAAAATACGCCACAAATATTGTATTCGTATCTAATTATTTTTTCAGGAATTTTCAATAAAGCCATGAGTTTATCAAAAATCAAGGGGTTATCTCTATCAATATAATCAACAATTTTTTTTTGGTGCAACAAATATATTTACATTGTAATTTTAAATATAAATTGTACGATGAGACACATTATGACTGTGCACATACCTCACAAATACAAATCGATTGAAAAAAAAAGGCCAATGTAGGGGGCTTAAACTGCAGGCTTTATGAACTTATATCTAAAAATATATGAACCATTTTTCGGTTTTCTGGAAAGTACATGAGGGATAAGTTTTCATGCACACTGACGAAAATAATAGAATAATTACATTAAATTTAGTTCTAGGAAATATCCTTTTATTTATATTTATGATAAATGTTAAGAAAATTAACAATAACATGACGAATTAGGATTTAAATCCTATGATTATTTGAAATAAACGGACATATTTTTCAGATATATGACAGTAGAAATGAACGTCAACATTTACTATCGATTTTGAAAAAAAAACCATTAACATGTAAGTATAAATAACTAATTAGATTTTCTATTGATTAAAAAGATGAAGATTTATAGTTAAAAAGTTTTATTAAATAAGTTATATCTTTAATATTCTTAATTTTAAAAATGTTTATTGATGCTTAATTGTTACAGTGCATCAATAATCGAATAAACGACATCAAATATTTATTACTATTAATGGTTTTTTTTAATATGCATTTATTTTTAAATACTCATGGTACTACGAACGTTTTTTTTTTTTTATTAGTACCAAAAGTTAAGACACTACCAATGTTATACGTATATGACCATAAAGATATCGCAAAACTAAAAAATAACTATAACTCATACTATACCAATACTTACTTTAAATCATAGCAAATCGAGTTTAAACCCATCCCGTTTATCTCTATCACTTAAGTTTAACATCTTTATTCGCTTTTCCATCGGCTAAAATACATACACATGTGCTAAAATAAATCCTTTCGTTTTATTTTACACAGCTGCAAACGATTTGTTTAACATACGCTTGACGTTGTCTGTGTTGGTCGCAAGTAAAATATGACTCGCCTACATGTCCTTGACATATACAAAATATACAACGTTAGTATTTAAAATTGTATACAACCATTTTTCAGAGCTTGATCAGTCGAACATTCTACATTAATAAAGTTGATTACAAGTTTTCTCAAAACATGATGAAAATATAAATTGGTAATTCAAACCTAAAAACCCGCTGTAGTAAGGTTATACTCGTACTATAAATATTAATAATATTTTAAATGAGTTTTAAAAAAATTAGATATTTTAATGTAAGCATATGAACCTATTTATTTTCTCTAAAATTAATGTATCAATACAAAACAATAAGGTTACGTAAGTTTAATAACAAATTTATTATGACGTAGATTTGGCAAATTAAATACACTTTAGTTAATTATATTAATAATAGTTATATTATTAAAAAAAAAGTTAATAGTTTCAAAAATACTCAAAAATATTTATAAATACTTAAAAGTGAATTTTGATTTGATATAAAAAGTTCAAAACTATATCTGTATTTTTTCATTTTATTTTCCAGATTAAAAAATAATTACTCTAGGTACTGCAGGAGTTCGAATATAAATGTGTAAATAACATATATTAACATATTGATCGTAGAAACATACAATAAATAATAACCGTTTGCTCAACAAGCTATTTATATAATAATTTAAAATATACCCCGTCAAGCAGTCAAATGCATAAATCAATACGACGCAGTGATAATTGCAAAAAAATCAAATATTTGACGTACACGTGACGTATTATGATAACAATATTGATTGTTTCACATTTTGTTTTAATTACATTGAACACATTGAATAATTTCTAATAAATTTAATTTAAGATCGCCTTATTGTAGTAAACTGACCTTAGGCAAGTTGGTCATATAAATTGTTTTCGTTTCGAATGTTTATGCTAACCCTGTGTGACCCACGGCGAGTCAATTATGTCGATTGATATGCTGTTAGTAAAATTATTATCGGATATAGATAGAGCGAGAGAAAGAGAGAGAACCAATATAACTATAATATGAACATTTTATGGCTATACAAAAACAATTTAAGTTCAATCAACGTGCAGTTCTTATTCGATTGTTGTCGCCCAAAGATACACTTAGAAGTTTTTTTCTTTTGACGATCATATCCTATACCCAGTGCTCGATTTGCCATAATTAAAGAAGGGGAACTTAATTTACTTTAAAAAAATACCCTCCCCCCCAAAAAAAAAAAACTTGTTAAGTGTTATAATTATAATGTAATAATAGTAAGGAGACGCTAAAATTTATAAAAATTAGTTGTGGTACTCCGTCCCCCTGCAACTCCCTCAAGTCAAGCACTACCTATATCCATCAAATATACATATTGTATACAATACATAGTATGTATATTAATATAATTATAGATTTACACCGTTTAAATGCATATTAAATACTACGTCTGCAGGGGATGATAATGCTGTACGGAAGTTTTTACGTAGAAAGTCTGATGATGTTTGTAATTATATATCTCTATTGATAACGTTGGTAAAGGGGTAATTGGAGTTCATATCCTACAATTGAAAAAATCCCAGTTGTTAAATAAATACGTAATCATTACCATAATATATCAACCCCCCTCAAAAAAAAATTTCACCAACGCCCATGGTCTCTATTTTACCTTTTGATAAAGATCGTGGTCAGTAAATACTACAATTTTGTTACGTTTTAACATATATATATGTATTATTTGTGTTTATTATTATTTAATTACTGAAAAAATGTAAACACTATACCAAACATGCCTTTACTCGTATTTCGAAAAAATTCTAAAACATCAAAAATGAAGCATTTAAAGAACTATATATACATAAAATTACGATCTAAGTCAACTAAGTGGTTATTTAATTTTATTTCTGATTTAACATCTATTCATAATTCCATGGAATTTATATTGAAATTAATAGTTTATTGTTTATAATTTAATTAAAAATTGAATAAGGTAAAAATCTTCGTTGAGAATTTTGCAACAGTTTCATTACGATAACGATTTTAAAGGCGAAGCTTAATAATTCCCATTTCCAGTGTTCGATAGCTGAATAAAAATAAAAATAAAATAAACTTTGGGTGTTTAAAAAAAAACATTAGTGTTGTGGTTTTAATCTAAAAAAATATAACGAGATAACATACAACATGTTTATTGATTAACTCTCATTATAGCCTCTGATACGAATGAGTCGATGGCTGAAAGCTTATTGATTGTTTCAACAACTTGCGGTGCCTCAATAAAGTCAATTTTGTACTTGTGTAGGTATCAAGTTATATTTTGTCGTTCAGAGTATATGTCGGTCCATGGAGATCTTTAAAACGAGAGAGTTACAGATGTCTAAAGGCGATTACCCAATTATTTATTGGTAAGATTTGACGACAACACGTTTCAGCGTAAGCGTTTTTACGACGGATCACGTAGAAACACTAGAAACCGTGAACGTGTTTGTTCAAAGACAAAGACTAAGAAGCCGCAAAAATGCTTCCGTCGATAAGAGTATAATACATGTGCACTGATGATGAATATTTAATAGAAAAAAACTACACTTAGAATATTATTTAGAATTTAATATTAAATACCTTACAATAATAATAATATAAATAACAATAAAAAATCTAAACTTTTTTATGACAACTTGTTTTTATTATTCGTGTACTAAAAATGATGATATTTTTCCCACTATAATGTGATATATTTTTAATAAATCACATATACAACATTTATTTGTACACACTGTCAAAGTATAAGGGACATTAGTTCAATATTTTAATCAAGAAACTATATCCATAATTACACCATATGGATATAATACTAAATACTAAAGCTTGAATAGAATAAATAATATATATTTTTAATTTTTTTTTTTATCCATCCGTGGTAGTTTAAGCTTTTAGATTGAACGGTAGATTTATAGGCAATAAATGTTGAGTGTAATTGTATTTGTAGTTTTTAAAGTTCGGAAACATGACTTCATTGCTAAAAACATGGGTGATCATCAATTTTCCGGGTATTAGATGCAGTTTAATCGCTGAGTCGATCGGCAATTGTAATGAACTACTGCGCCACTTCGCTTATTTGTTATTTAATTTAGATTAAAATTTTACTCAAAAAATGAAAGTATGAATACAAGCAATATATTCCATTATTAAAATACACATTTCAGATAATTTTTTAAAACCTATATATTTATCAGTTAGGGACAGTCGGCGATGTATTTCCTCCTATACCGACATCACTATATTCTTTAATTGAAGTATTATTTTCCGAGTGTTAAACTTTTGGCCAAAACTGTTTTAAGTTATTAGGCTTGCTGGTGACCGCAACGATATTGACGATTTTGTGTTTTTATTGTTGCATGCATTGTACAAGTTCATGATTGAAAAAATGTTTAGATCTATACTTACATCTATACAATATCACTGTCAATTATAAATTAAAATTGTTACAATGAAATTACATAATTAAGTATAAAACTTAAATGAAATATCAAAATATAACAATTACATGGTAACACATGTATGTGTTTAGTGGTTCATTGCAGTTCGGGTAACAAATACACTATCGAATCGCATATCGATCGTACACAGAATGATTGCTCAATCAACACATTGTTCGTTTCTATATTATACATAACGAGGGCGCTACCAAAACATCGTCAATTATACCATTTTTATCATTCCTCGCTAAAACTCGCACATGATTAATCGATAATCGGCACAGTGTGTATTTTATAAATAGGCGAAACCGTTAAATGGATTTGTAAAACACCAGCACCCGCGTACCCTATCCGTGTGTACACGATGTAATTTATTGGGTCTCATTGTACAAATATATACATATGTTCGCGTTTTAAGGCTACGCCGGGAGGAAATGGGCACAGTTCATTTTCACGGCAAATTATTATTCAGCCGTACCGAGTATAGTGCAAGAAGGGTTAAGGGTCCAATAAATCACGGCCGCCACCGACTATTGTATCGCGCTTTGTCATCCTCGTCATACCGTAATGTATCGGCATATCATATGTGTGTATACGATGTGTATACATACATATTATGTATTAATGTGTACGCACCCAGTCGATAGCACGGTCACGTGGTGCGTGTACAGAAGACATTTCGTGACGTTTTGTGTAAAACTGCGATATAATTTAAGTCCGCCGAGAAACCCTTTTTGGCCGGATAATAATGGGCAAAGGACCATGGGTTGGTGAATTTATTGGTTTATGTCGAGCGAAATCACCGGACACACGCGGAGTGCTCTGGGAAAAAAAAGGACGAAAAAAAAATAAGAAGATATCGTACCCTGCATTGTCGGCAATGGATTTATTTGTGTTTATAACAAATTTTTTCAACATAATATCCCTGGTGCGAGGGTCAAGCAGATTTTTTGTCTACGCGTCTCCTCCGCCGTTGCGTCATTGTACACACGAACGGAGGCTCTCGCACAATATAATACTCCGGCGTGTGAGAATCGAGCGGAGCTGCTCTGTATAAGACGTTCCAAGAAATCGGGAATTTTCACACAGGTAATCGCTCTATTTGTCGGCAACGTCCGCCTGTATACCACGCATGATACGACGCCATACATGGAATGTAGGTATCTGAGATTAAAAATCGTACGAGTGTTGTGTACTAACAAGTTGAACGCAGAATTGAGACGTCAACAATTCTCATCGGATCATTTGATTCTGTGAAAAATATAGGTACGCATAAAAAACGATTCACCGAATGTATCGGACCTTTAAGCAAAAGGTACATCTGTTGGTTTAACTGCGAAATCGAATCGTACGAATTGAAGGGCAACGTTAACCAACGGTTCTTATCTTTATAACATTATTTGTTAATGTTGAATTATGAGATTAATCAAGTATAACACACGTGCGCTTTCGTATCTCGAACAATAACACCGTGATTGTATGTGTTGTTGATACGAAATGGTACACACCAAAGGAATTAAAAATATAATTTAATTTGTAGTAACTTTAAAATTGAAGCAAAACCGGTTTCGTCATTCAAGTTTCGTTTATCATATCTTAGCAGGTATGCAATTAGTATAATGTAATGCAATATAATGATTATATACTTCATAAAAATAAATGATAAAATTAAACACTCGAATTTTTGCTTTCCATTTATATTTAGTCAATCGGCGAGTGATACGGTTTATGAACAACTGTAATTTCTTGAAATCATTTTCAGATTTATAAAACATCATCGTCTCGCTGCATATGATTGAGACGTTAGAATTTAAAAACAAATATCAATAACTGTTTAGTAGCATAGGCGTGTTTAAAAGGAAATGCAAAGGGTTATTTCACTCCACACCCTGTTAGGGTTCTTGAGTTTTCTCCCGTGTACATTTCTTTGACGTCAATAATTATATACGTGTACGTTCGTACATACGTACCTCAGTAATATTTATATATATTGTTATAGAGGCTGTAGTGTTTTCGACAAGCCCAGGTACGTTAACTGATTATTATAATAGAATTCAATTGGTGTTTATAGTTAATAATTAGACTAGATTTGTATATAGTAGTATAAGCTATGTCGAGATTTCCGCAATATGTTCGCCCAAGAGTAAAACAGATGTGTTTTTATGAATATCGATATGAGAGGAAATTACATTTTTTCATACATGATATTAAATTGTTAATAAATTTAGTAAGGATACTTGTAATAGTAATGCGTTAAATATCGGCGCAGTCTCATCGTTTTAAAAAAACTTCACTCACTCCTACAATCTACTATTGAATTGATATATTTATCAGCTTATAATTTTAGCCAAATTATCCTTATTTTCATAAAAAAAATTGAAGACAGCGCTTAAAGTTTTCGATATATCGTTTATTACCAGAGTATGATATATATATATATTATATAATTTCGGTGTAGTCTTTATGTATATACATACACGATTATATATTTTTTTCGTTGATTCTCTTGCGATACCTAAAAAAAAGTTAACATATTATTAAATTTGTATGTCTTCTGTGTCGACATGACTAAAGGGACTTTGATCAACATGAATACTAATGTTTGTGTTATGTTTTTCGACAAGAGAATTAATGTAATTAAATTTATACTAAAAAAAATAAAAATATTATTTTTCACTGTTGATATAATTAAAATTGCAATAATATCTCATTGTTACCTAATCATAATGTTATTCATAAGGCGAGATGAACTCGAAATTTACAAGCATATCAGACATTTTTAAGACAATAATATTAAATAATATTAACACCCTGACTTCATACGAAATCTTTAACTGAAAACAAAACAGCAGTTTTCAAGTAGGTACATTAAAAAACTAATAATACTTAAAAAAATTAATGACTGAAATCGTAGTAATTTCCGCTGTGGCGTGGTTAAGTCGGTATGAAAATCGTACACCGTGGTTATTGTTAATAAACAATTAAGGACTATTCAATTTCGGTGGTTAAATTTAATAAACACCACCTGCCACTGTTATACTCGTAATTAGTACGATAGTGACGTGTATAGATTAACTGGAAAAAACGTGATTTTGCTTTGAATTAACATTCGAAAATAGTGAAAACGTATACCTTATTTATATACATGTATACGTGTATAATTTAATTAGACAATATCATAATACAGCTGAGTAATTTACATTTTAAACGAATAACAACTATGCGCATTTTTCGTAATAAATTATACTACAGTTGTTCGTGTCCGCGGCGGACGTTCGATTCGTACGCTCAACGTAAGAACACAGCTGCAACGACATTTTAATAACGAAAATACGCCGTTCGCGTACCTACAGCGAAACGATGGGTGGGCGCTCACCGTGAAAAACGATACTCGCGCACATCACGTTTTAACCAGTTGAAGAACTATCTCAAAAACCGTCTCGAATACAATATTTCGCACGTACTCGGCTCGGGGAGTCGAATACCGCGGAAATTTGTTGATAACAGACGCGTATCGCAGTTGTTGTGCGCGGGGCAAAAAGATTAGATTAAATGTGACCTATTCCAACCGATATCGTGTGGGGATCTCAACGTGTACGAATGTAATACTGTTGGACATTACGAGTATTATACGATAACATGGACGGTCGTGTACGCGGATTGACTTATGGAAATACGTTGTACTGTGGCGCATAGTACGGACACGTGTTTTTAAGACGAAATCAAAAAAAAAACTACACACACGACTTTCCACTCCTTCGGAACACGCCTTCGGTAATGCGTGTATACGTTTATAATATTCGCCCGACAAAACGTATAATTTCCTAAACGTGGGGGGCTGCCGACGGTGGTAAATGATATAATGCAATTCATGTATACGAGTATAAATATTAAATACACATTAAAACAGGACGTCCGAAATATCGCAAAGAAGGGTAAGTGCATTGCAGTAAAGTGTCTGCCCGGTACTTTTATACGCGTATAAAATACCCGTAGACCGTCAGTGTGGTCGAAAGGGCAGCCTTAACGCGTAAGTAAGAAAATTAACATTTCCCTCGAAGGAATGGTTCCAATGGATTTATGTATATTTATGTACACTATACAAACACAATATTTTAGCGTTATTATTATATTAAATGGCAACGGGGCAGGTGCTACGAAGATGATGCGCGCGGCTGCGTAGGCGTGTGAATGAAAATCCTAATGATTGTTTTGATGAATTACCGAACAAGCGACGGAATACTCCGCGTCTACGTCGCGTTTAGTGGTGCATTAAATGAAGTGATAACTGACGAATGTTTTTTAATTTTGTTCAATAAAAATATTCTACTCGGTGACGACGTTCATAACTTGCGACAGTGTTAATGAATACGACGGCGACGTGCGCGTTGTGTACATACATGCGTATTGTCCGCACGACAATATTATTTTAACATACACTTTAAGAGCAGCAGATATTTTAAAATGTTAGGAAATAAACGTACATATTTCTTATCTATTGATTAATAAAACGTATTTCTCGAAATCGTACATAATATTATTAGTTTCTGCGTAAATCATACGCGCGTTGACGTTTTTTACCTGTATAATACAATACATTCTAAGGTGTTTTGTGTTTTTCTTTCTTCCGAACTGCTTACTTTGACGATATTATTTACTTAGTGTTTAAATCAACACGGCGTTCACAAGTACGAAACAAACAACAAGATATAAAATTTAACTGTATTATATATTATGCTTGACTTATTTTTCGTATACAGTTGAAGTGTTTATTTTTAATTTTTTTTTTTTTGATTGCAGAAAATTACCATTTCGTTGGGCAGATATTTCGTTATGTACATAGATAATCTTTTGTACATTTTAATACCTACCTAGGTGTATGAATAGACCATTTCGGTTTCGTCTACCATTGGAGTGGTACGAAAACAATTTTAAGTATATTCTATTCTATGTTGTGATAATTTGAAAATACGACAAGGAAGTGTCGTGTAGATAATATAATAATAATACATGTGCTGGTATACGCGTGCAATATTCAAAATTAACTATTTAAATACGCGCCAGCAAAATTATTTCCAGCTAATGCTCTATTGTATGAAATTTTCGTTGCCGATGAATAATAATTAAACACGGATGTTTGTTCCTCGCGGTACAGGAACGGAATGGTTTCAAAAATGACGAGAGAGAGAGAGAGAGAGAGA